>NC_056725.1:1275811832-1276059332 GCF_019279795.1 Protopterus annectens | reverse complement strand
TTCTCCAAGTATAAGCAGGGGGGCAAGTCCCCCTGCACCACCTATGTGGGGGGGCTGTGCCCCCCACACCCCCTGCTGCTTAAATATATCAACTCTGAGCTTGCACTTAGTGTAGTGAAGTGCAGTCTCGGAGATGATATATTTAAGTACCAGGTGGTGTGGGGGGTGTAGGGTGGCTTGCCCCCTGCTTATAGTTGAAGGGTAATATGTTTCTGTATGTACTTGCACTGGAATATAGTAAGTGTTGGTATCCTGTGTGTTTTCAGTATTATGAGATTCAGTATTTTGAGTTTTCAGTATTTTAAACATTCAAGATTCTGGTCTCAGGATTTTGGGCTTTCAGGATTTTGTAGCACTCCCATACATACATATGTTGTTAGTCTGAAAGAGATGATCGATGACCTTATTTGCTTTGATAGGAATGGTTTGCAACTCCCTCCACAATGCATTCATATATTGCCAAAACATTTTTTTTTATTTTCCCATAGCACTTTTATAGGCAAGGTCAGCCTTCTAAAACTACTGACATAGTGAAAGAAAACCAAAAATATATAATGGTAACAATTGCTCCTCTCTAGAAGACTGACTAAGCAGCTGCTTTCCTTACAAGCCTTCCTGACCCTTGAAAAGACATATATCTGCATTGTTACTGAAACATGGTATCTGTGTAGTGATAGCACTCCTGCATTGTTTGTTTCAATGCCTACCTCTCATTCACATCCATCTCAGAAAATGACTGTTGTTGGAAGGAGTGTGTCCATATTTCTAAGAAGCCAAATCACATCTATATTCACAAGGCAGGACACTGACTTTGAGCTTCTTCACATACTACTTACTGTCAATAAAAATCCATACCACATCATAGCCAACTACCATACACCTTCCATGTCAGCTGCAACATACAAGGCATATCTAAACAAGGAGTCCCTCCCCATTGAACCTAACACTATTCTTCTAGGCAATTTCAACTAACTGGGAAACTTATACTACCACATATAAGTATGTGTAGTGCTTCATAAATGTTATAAATGCCAGCTTCTTAAACCAATGAGTTCACATCCCAGCTAGGGGATCAAAACTCTTCAATCTAGTCTTCAATACAACCCCATTGTATTCTCCACATCTGGCCACCATTCAGTAATATTCATTAGGAGGACAAACCCTGATTTATTATCAAACCCTTCTTTCTTTAGAGACTATTCTTAGACAAGTTTATTACGACTAGCAGATGACATATTGAAATGTAAGCACTCTCTTCTTGTGATGACCCTTTCTCACATACTGCTACATTCAGAGACAGTTTCTATGTTCACCTAAAAGCATGCATTGAGGCATCAGTCTCCTTCAGTGCCAAGTTAGGAACACACCTCTCTGGTCGAAACCTTGTATAAACAAATTATACAATAACAGGAAAAATGTATTATCTGTAAGAATAAACGTAATACTCCAAAATCTAAAAGTGTCATTAAGAAATAATTTGATCCAGCCAGATTGATTACTAGGAGCATTTATCTTCAACATCTAAGGAAGTTATCTTCCCTTTCGACTCTTTTCTTATCAGACCCATAATAGAATATAATGACCTTTTCTGTACAGAATTGTCTAAACATATGACTCAACTCAAAAGACCACACCATTGCCTCACTAAGAGAATCAAGGGCATGTCTTCCTAGTGCTACACAGACCACTTTAAAGCACATTCTCTCTTCTCTGTTTCCTACAGACACTTGAGGGGGGCCTCTGCATCACCTACAAAGTGTCACTTGATCGAGTCCTCTATGATCTCCTACACATCCGCAGAACAAGCAACACCCTAAACATCCACTCAAAGGATGTAAACATGTATAGCAGCATTAAAAGCACTTCCTGTGAGAAAGCTATCACCGTCTCAAAGAATCCCTATTCTATAGAATACTTCCCTTAGATGTAAAACTAAGTCATTCCCTGATCCACTTCAAGTGAAACCTGGATGAATGGTAGATAACTCATAAATTCACCCCAGTATGGTCCCTCAAATCCACATTGAAAGGAGAAAAAATGGGTAGCAGCTATTGGTGTTATAGGGTACTGACTAAATGGAATGGTGAGTCTAGGCAACAAATGATCTACCTGATAAACAACCTGGAATGAACCCATTAAATTGTGGATCTTTGAAATAGCTGAAGCCACATTCTCTCTTGTTTTAACAAATAACAGTATAACTCTATGGTGCCTTTAAAGCACTTCAGCATCATCATCGTCAACCTCCTTTTCCCATTTCTTCCACATGGGGTCAGGGTGTTATGTGAACCATTGACACTTCTCCTGATTTGGTGCCATGCACCTACCTTTTTTGAGAGTAATGCCTGACTCTCTGGTCTTCTCTCCTACTTTTTTGCGAGTAATGCCTGACACTCTGGTCTTCTCTCCTACTTTTTTGAGAGTAATGCCTGACTGTCTCAGGTCTTCTCTCCTTACACCCATATATCTCTTTGCTGGATGTTCTTATTTACTCTTGGTTTCTTCCTGTCTTTTCCAAATCCTTTTCACCAAATCATCTTCTGCATTCCTACACACATGCCCAAAACCACCATAATCTGTTCCTGCATCCTACAACCCATTTCAGGCACTTCATCTTCATCACTTCTAGCTTCCTCAAACTGCTTTGCCTTTGCTGCCCAAGTTTCTGTCCCATAAAGAAGTACTGGTCACATGACTGTTTTGTACACCTTACTTTTCAGCTTCTTTAGCATTCTTCTATCATATACTACCCCAACACTTTATACCAGTTGGCTGCAGCCCCTCTGATTCTAGCTTTGACCTCATCATTCAGACTTCCCTTCTCCTTAGTCACCCCTTCAGATAAGCGAAGCTGTTAACCTGTTCCATTATTTTCCCCTTCTATCTCAGTTCTCAGTGTCTTCTGATTTCCCCCTTTGCTGCCATTACAACTGTCTTATCTCTGCACTCAGTTTCATGCTTTGCATTCCTTTCTGTATCATTTGCTGAATTTCATGTTCAGAGTCTGCCTGTAATGCCATATTTCTGCATACAACAGCCTTGTTGATCTGTCCCATCTGACCTGTTTGCTAATGTAGTCCACCACCAGTTTGAACCGCAGTAGGCTCAGAGCTGAACCCTGAGGCACATCCACTCCCACCAGGAAACCCTCTGTGAGACTAAGAGGAAAAGAAGAAAAAGAGATTGGTAATGGAAAAGTCAAAGAAATAGAAACTGAGGCTGTGGAATAGCTGCAAGAGAAGGATTCAGTGAAGTTAATCAAATACAGAAAGCACCACAACAGGATAGAGCAATGGATATCCAAATTAAGGGGAAATCAGTGGAACAGGCAGCAATTGGTCAGGTGCCATATCAAGATATTTTGGAGCCTTCTAGAGGAAACCAGCATAAACATTCATTTGAAGCTAGACAGCAAGGAAAGGAACAGTAAACTGTGGAAACTATGATGCAGTCAATGCTGAGGAGTGATAGGCCAGTGAGTTCCCATATAACAGAACAGATGATACAGGATGAAATTGAAGAGAATGTGCCATAAGAAGATGTCATAGAACTTTCTATAGAATGCCCGCAGGAAATGGAAAACAAGTGATGTTCCCTCAGTATGGAAGAAAAGGAGTTAAGAGAAGAGTTGCTTGATTTATAGGCAAAGACAGGTATATCAAGATCAATGAGAGAAGTAGACTGCAGAAGGTTAATAAAACCCAAAAAGTCAGAAGCTTGATAAAACAAACAAATGCAGTAATTAGGACTGTCCATAGAGATCCATGCGATATAACAGAAGTAAATAGAATATATTACTGTGCTGCTAAATTAATAACTGATAAAATTCTACCACAGGAACACAGGGTAACGAGGAAAAAGAAGGGGCGAAAGCAAATACCATCATGGAAATATCGAATAGAGAAAACTATAAAGCAGTTAAGACAAGAAGTGTCATTGTTAGAAGATTATAGAAGCGGGAATAGATCTACAAAAATACCAAGAAAGATAGATGTGATAAAAGCAATGCGCTATATTAGAGCAGACCAGGATCTATTATGCACTATTGGAGATAAACTAAACATTTCAAAACAGGCGGAAAGACTTAGAAGATACGGGATAAATATAAGGGAAAAGCACAAAATAAGCAATTTATTGATGACCCACAACAGTTTTATAGAGAATTGGGAAATAAGGTAAAAGGAATTGAAAGACTACCAAAAAAAGAGGAAGTAGATAAATTATGGAACAGTATCTATGAAGATCCTGTGGAACATAACAAAGATGCCAAATGGATAGAAGAAGTAAAAGAAAGAATAAGAAGTTTAAAGGTACAGGATATTAAATAGGATGAAATAACAGCCAGAGAGATTGAAACAAAGTTGAGAAAAGCCTCTAACTCGAAAATCCCAGGCTCAGGTGCAGTACCTAACATTTGGCTTAAAGTATTAACTTTTTTGCATAAGGATTTAGCCATGAGTAAGAACTATTTATATGCACATCCTGAACACACACCACACTGGTTAACAACAGGAAAAACAATGTTCTTACTTAATAGTGAACCTGCAAGCTACCCTAAAAATTATAGACCAATAACTTGTCTTCCAATGACAAATAAACTATACACGGGAATTGACACTGACAGTATCATTTAGAAGAAAACTCAATTATGGCAGTAGAACAAAAGGGCAATAAAAGAAAGTCATATGGAACAAAGGATCATTTGCTGTTAAACCAAGTTATAGTGGAGAACTGTAAGAAGGGAAACAATCTAAGTATGCCATGGATTGACTGCAAAAAAGCATTTGATAGTATCCCGCATTCATGGATAAAAGAGTGCTTAAAAATGTATAAGATACACCCTACACTAATTGACTACATTACAGTAACCATGAAACAGTGTCAGACCACTTTGCAATTAAGCCATGATAAAGGACAGATTATTATCCCAGGGATAAAAATTCAAAGGGGGATATTTGGTGACTCTTTGTCACCGTTGCTATTCTGCTTTGCCATTACTCCATTAAGCTGTTTACTTAACAGCTTAGGCCATGGCTACAATTTGGCTCCTAGAAAACAACATAGTCTAATGACTTCTCATCTTCTCTTTGAAGATGATTTAAAACTGTTTAGCTCATCAGATGAGGAACTGAAAGAACAGCTGCAGGTTGTCAAAACTTTTCCAGATGATATTGGAATTTCATTTGGTCTTGATAAATGTGCAAAAGCAACCTTTAAAAAAGGAAAACTGCAGCACCAGGAAAACATCAGTTTGGGACAAAAATGTGATATAAAAGAATTTAAGCAAGAGGGAGTGTATAAATAATTGGGAATTGATGAAGGATCAGCAATAAAACATGAAGAAATGTGAATAGAGCTTAGTAAGGAGTACTTTAGAAGACTTAAATTAATCCGGAAAATAGCATTGACATCTAGGAACAAGATAAAAGCTATATATCAATTTGCTCTTCCAGTCCTAAGTTATAGTTTTGGAGTGATTGACTAGCCCCAATAAGTGCTGGATAGAGTGGATATTAAAACAAGAAGGATGCTTCATGCTCACCAAATGATTTATAAAAATCAGTATATACCAAGATTATATATTCCCCGTTCCAAAGGAGGGATGGGCCTCCTTGAAATTGATTACATGTATAGATCTGCAATTGTGGGACTCCACACATATCTACTGACCTCACAAGATCCAAATGTAGTAAAAGTTTTGAAACATGAGGAGAATAAATCTAAGATGATGTCTCTGCTTAATTTAGCAGAAGCATATCGACGTCAAGCAGGAATGGAAATCAAACTAGAAGTAGATAAAAGCTAGGCAGCAACTGAATGTGTTAAAAAACAAAAGAAAGAATATAAGGTGAAGGACCAGATGAGAAGACAAGAAATGTGGAAAAAAACATAAATATAGTTGCAAGTATAGAAAATTTCTGGAAGAGCCTTATGTTGGTCAAGAAAGAATGTAGGAATGGTTAAGGAGAGGGGAATTCACATCAAGAAATGAAAGGTTAATATTGGCAGCCCAAGATAGTGGGCTATGTACACGCTGGTTTACAAAGTCCATTGAACATGTGGGAGAAACAGACATATGTAGGTTTTGTAAAACCAAATTGGGAACAGTCACACACCTTGTTGCTGGTTGTGATGCACTAATGGCAGTGGGACTGTATACTGAAAGGCATAATAATGTGGCAAGACTGTTACACTGGAGATTGTGCAAACATTATGGTATTGAAGTGGCTGAAAAACACTGGAAACATGAGCCACAAAGAATCATAGAAAATTATGAAGTTTATATCACATGGGATCACCCAATAGCAACAGTTAAAAAGATAGATGATAGAAAACTGGATATAGTGGTCCAAGAAAAGAAGACAAAATTAGCATTGATCATTGAAATTGCCACACCTAGTTACTACAGTGTCTTGTGTACAGAGAGACACAAAGTTATAAAATACCTTGATCTGCAGGCAGAAACGAGAGCCATGTGGAAGAAATATATCCAGACAGTTCCAATAGGAGTAGGAGCAACTGGTCTTATAAAAAAGAATTTACAATCATATTTAGATATGTTACCAATTCATGTAACACCATACGAATTGCAGAAGGAGTCATTACTGGGCATGTTGCGGGTGCTGCGAAGAGCACTTCTGGCTAACATCAAAGATTGAAACAATACTAATTTCATGAACTTTAATCATACTTTGACGTAGGAATGGGGTCCATTCCCATCATGGTATTAGAAACCCAGAAGATGTGGAGAAATTAAAAGACTGAACACTGCTCTTACTTAAGTCACTGGATTCCTCTACTAATTCTAGCAATGTTTCTGGGACTTCAGACCATCACAGGACTACCCAAATTAGATTTTTTGGGGGGAGAGACCTTGTCATATGCTTTCTCTAAGTCTAGGAATGCCTGATTGGACTCTGTCCTCATCCCTATCTTTGTCTCAACTATCCATCTTGTTACAAACATCAAGTCACCTGTCCTGCATCCTGATTCTGAATCCAAACTACTCATCTCCCATCTTGCTTTCTACTGCTGTGCATGTTCATTTATCAGTCACCCTTTCTAGAACTTTCATACAGTGTGTCAGGAGTTTGATAGCTCTATAATGCCCACAGTTGTGAATGTCCTCTTTCTTCTTGTACACTGACATTAGAATGCTTATAATCCAATCAACGCATACTGTTATGAGTACCCCCTGGAGCCATTTCCCCCATAACTCAACCAACATCTTGGTCATATCTGCCACAAACTCATCTGAGCCTGCTGCTTTCCATGACTTCATTTTTCTTAGTGCTGTTCTTACTTCATCTTGGGTGGGCTTCTCTTCTTCTTTCATCCTAGACTGTGTCTTGGGCAGTACAGATTTTATGGGGTTTTCTTCATTTAGAAGCTTCTAAAAGTACTCCTTCCATCTGACTTTGATGTATTGTGGACTGGTGAGCAGTTTATTGTTGGCATCCCTTATGAAGGGTATCTGATGGCAATCTTATTTATATTTCTATCTTTGTATTTCATCCTGATAGAGTTTCTTTGTGCCATCTTGAGTTCCTTTCCAGAAACTGGTAGAGTGCCTCTGATGCATTCTTTGCTATTGCAGCTGCTTTCTTAGCCCTTGTATTCCTTCTTAGCCTGGTGTGTCTTTTCTAGCTCTCACTTTTCCTGCACTCCTTCTTTCTTCTAATGTCTTCCTAGACTTTTACATTCTACCACCTGCTTTCCTTATGTACTTTATTTCCATACCTGGCTCAACTGCATATCTGTTTTAAGTGTTCACATATGCTGTTTTGAGGTGCTGACATTCTTTTTCAACTCCACCTATTTCCTTTTCTTTCTGAGGTGCTTTCTCTTCAGTCAACTTCCAGGTCTTCAACCTAGTCTCTGTTGAACTTCAAGACTTCTCAGCCTACGGCTTGCAGCTGATTGCAGCAACCAGAGGTTTATGCTGTGGTCCAGCTGTTTCACAGGGGATGACTTTGCAATCGCTGATTTTATGCCTGTGCCCTTTCTTTACTAGGAGGAAATCTAGCTGAGTTGCATGTTGGCCACCCTTGTATGTGACCTTGTGACAGTCTCTCTTTCTGAACCATGTGTTGGCCACCAGCAAACAATTTGCCAGACAGAAGTCTAGAATTGCCTCTCCTTATTTATTCCTGTTGCCCCACCCATGTGGACACAGGCATTCCTCACATCCTGTTCTGTCTGTCACAGTATGTGCATTCAGGACACATTATCAACACCAGCTTATGTTGTCCTGCTTTATCTAGTAGGTTCTGCAACTGCTGCCTGAATGTACTCTTTTCCTTATTATTACAACCCTGCTGTGGGGCAAAGGCTGAGATTATGAATACTGCCCCATCCATGCACACAGTAGCTTTGATGCAGTTCCATTCCATTTTGTCTCCTGGATACAGAGGATGTCCAGCTATTATGTCACACACTTCCATACTTCTTCCAGTCAGTAAACCTATTCTGAATGTAGCAATCTTTAGTTCATGTTTGGCAGGTTAATTGGTTTTACGTCCAGCTTTCACTCAACAGAGTTATCCCAGTAACCAAAACTTGTAAAATGGACACAAGCTTGCCAGAGGCTTATTGAGCTAGGGCTGCTGGCCTTTATGACATGCATACAATAGCCAAAGGAGACACATAAATCCTTCCCAGTGTTAGCATGGTTCCCTGGCATAGGTCAGAGTAGGCTGGGTCCTCAACCCACTTATCACTGGCAAATACCTATGGCCATTTTTGATGACATTAGTCAATGTGACCAAATAACCTAGAATCATTTTTTAACTCCGATGAGTGTCTATCTCTGATATAGTACACAGTATGTGATCCATGTTTTCCTACCTAGATGATGCTGTGCACTACAGTTGATGCCCAGAATGGTTGGTGTATGAAACTCTTCTCCCAATAGTCTGTGCTGCTGTCCATAACTCCATTCTTGGGTGACTTTGAGGTGGAAATACCTTCACACTCAATTTAAATGATTGCCTCAAAGATAGGTCTGTCTAAAATATAAATGCATAGATTTTGATTTTTCTGGAGTCAAATTTGTTTTTAATGCGAAACATGTAAAACCAAAAACACGTATAAAATATGGGGGGAATGGAAAAGTTTTAAATATACATATCTGTTTTTAATGTCCCATTCTTTCACTGGGATAAATAATGATAAAAGTCCAGACATATCCATAAATTTGGTGAAATGCACAGTGACTGCTATTGTAAGGATTTATTGTCAACACAACAATAAGAGCAACATTCTGAAACAATTTTCATTCTTATATAGACATAGGAGAATCAATGGACATATAAGATAATTCATGGTGCAGAAATGGATCCTAATAACATAGTGACAGCTACTACGTCCAAATGATATTGCTTGTTACTGTTTCACTGAGCCTCTTCAAAGCTACAGCATAACTTAGATGACCCTTTTAAATTACCTGCACTAACTACCTTTTTGAAACACAGGGTTCAATAATGGATACCGTCTTTCTTACTTACTTTTATTAATCCAAGGTATTTGAAAAACAATATATATAGGGACTCTGCATTGTCAAAAGAAATAATGCTAGCCTTCATTGCTGTTAACTGCAGCATTAAACAAGGGGGTTTTGGTGATTGCACTCTTCAGCTAAAAGTGTTGAAGACTTAAGACAGCAGTGGCAAAATATATCCTCTAATATGCAAATTGTAAATGGATTTTATGATTAACTTTAAGAAACATCAAGCTGATATTTAAATAAAGAAGGCATGTGGAAAAGGCCTTGTCCCAAATAGGAGGTATGTCCCTACAACAAAATGTATTCTGTTTTGGCATATTGAAGTGTAAATAAATAATGGTCCCTCACACTGCATTATATCAGTACCCAACCAGACAGTTCTTATCTGACAGGAAAGAATTAAAATTCATAAAACTTGCAAATACTTCCAAATTAGATTATACCCATATAAAGTACTGAAGAAGAAAGCAAGTAAAAAGATGTTAAACAAGAAAGAAACTATATTCTGAGAAAGGGGTGAAGTAGACAGCTGATCGAAGGATGTTGATCACCACATCAAAAACAAAAACAACTTACCTGTGATAGCAGAGAACTGGATATTTACTAATGTTGTTTTAGGTGTTCATGGGGGTGTTTATTCATGATGAATAAAGAAAACGTAGATAGAGATATATACAATAAAGTAACTGAGGGTTAGAATCAGTCTAATGTGCATACTGCACTGTGTTACACATACTCTACTGGTTGTACATGTTCTGCTCGCTGCATAGCAGAGGACAACCTGGCAACCATTTTGGAAACAATGGAATGCACATGTTCTTATTCATGGAAAAATAGTGTGCACCTTTTACTCAAGACAGTGACAGAATTGGGTGTACTATAAAGAGTTAAGAATTTTTCCCATGCCCAATAATTGTTGGAAAGCAGGACTTTACCCCCAAACTGCTGTATACAGAATTCTAATATCTGCATTAACAACAGTGAAACTTGTTATAAAAACAAAGGAGATATACTTGGAAATTATAAGGTTGGGAACTATTACATCAATAACTCACAAATATGTGTGAGTAATGCTGGATTTACCCACGGTTGGTGTGGTTTGGTCATGAGGGCGAAGCTCGAGTATATGTTCGATTTACAACAGGCATGCTGGTTGGGCTGACCAATCAGTGTGCTCATTTTTAAATGTTAATGGCCAGTCATTGTATAATACAAATTATATAGTAGAGATCATTTATAATAAATGTGCACTTATATGACAATGAGAAATAAATTGTTTTGCATTTAAAAAATTCGTTATGGCTAAGCAGAAAGCTGAGCTTGGTGGAAAGAAGCTTGGCAAAAATAAAAAAAAAATGCCTAACAAGTAAAGTTGATTGCCTGTTTCAGGCTAGGCTGCAAGAGACTTAATGAGGACTGCATGTAGTAAAAGAATGAAGCATGCCAAATCACTATGGTAATTAGAGAGAGAGAGTTACATCATTTTTATATGTATGTTATTTTTTTCATGTAGAAGGCTAATATCCATGCTTATAGGTGATGCAGATAATTTGTAGTGGTCGGCTAATACTGATAGAATGAATCTTTAAATAATTGTGAGGCCTCATATTACAAACAATGACAATATTCATAAAATGTAAATTATAATCAGACATTAAAAAGGGAACATTCAGAAAAATAGTTAGAGTGTGACAAGTAATGAAGATTATGATGTTTTCTCAAAACAGTACTCAACATATTAACGGCTTTTGTTTTTCTGTCGAGATATAGTAATTACTTATGATTACTGTGTTTTTTTATTTTGCAGGTGGTAGATTTTCTTGTGCGCATAATGAATCTGAAAGGAAGCACTCAGAGATGAACTGAAGATGAAAATATTAAAAGGACTCGAGCATCCCTAAGAGACTGATTTGCAATCATTTTGTTTTACGAAGAACAACGTTTTTTTCTTTTGTGTTACAAATGAATTTTCTTTTATGTACTGCCATTAACTAAATTTATCTGTGAAACAGCATCTTCTGGTTTGATATCCTTTACTACACTTTGCTACAGGTGTTTATTAAAGAATAGTTTTCCAGTTTTATATCCAAGCCTGTAACTATACATTTAAATGTTCCCATCAAAGTGCACCACATTTTTTTTGCCATCTACATTCAAAGTAAATATACAAAAAGATGTAAGTACTGAGGTTTATTATTGGTGGAGCAAAATACATTACAATGTTACAGCAAACATGGCAGTACCTGAGGAAAAGTAAGTGAGATGCAAAGAGATTGTCTATGACAACTTTTAAAATATGAGTGAGCATTTTTTCAGTTTTGATTCCATATTTCAAAATAAAATCTCTTTAAAGATTTGGCATCATTATGGCAAAATAACTGCTTGTGTTTTGCAGACCAGTCTACTACACGGGGAATAATCAGGTCTTCTTGTTGAAGATGCATATGTATAGCACAGCCAAGCTGAGATGATTATTGTTGAATGAGTACAAGGTCATTGCTGAAACATGCAGTGTTGTGCAACAGATTTCTAGTTGCAAGACAGCCTCAAGTGATTGCATTCACTGTTACTTTTTTCAAGATAGCATTTTTCAAGTTAACATTTATCATATTTTTCCACTTATGGGATATAACGTACTAATTATAATTAACATGCTATTAAGTATCTCTTCACAAAGGATCCACAGATGTTTTTTTTTTTTTACTAACACATTTTAATTTTCTAATTCAATCTATTTTTAATGTATTTTTGTTTAACTAGGCTGCTGTATGTTTGTGTCTCTATATCCATACTGTGTGCATAACGATATGCATATATGCCTGGAAAGGTGTGTGCGTGTGACGTGCATGCGTGCGTGTGTGTGTGTGTGTTTGTGTGTGTGCGTGCACATGCATGTGTGTGTTTATTTATGTGCATGCTTGTATGTGCATTGGTGTGTGTGTGTGTGTGTGTGTGTGTGTGTGTGTGTGTGTGTGTGTGTGTGTGTGTGAGTGCGTGTGTTGGTATGTTTATGCACACACGTGTGCATGCTTCTGTGGATGTGTCTTTATGCATATGCATGTGCATGTCTGTGTGTGTGTGTGTGTGTGTGTGTGTGTGTGTGTGTGTGTGTGTGTGTGTGTGTGTGTGTGTGTGTGTGTGTGTGCGCGTGTGCACGCACTTGCATGCATATGTGTGTATACATGTGTGATGTTTTTTTCACCCTGTTTTAAATTAAAAGTATTTTCAGCACCTAAAACTGCAGAATGGTAACACTATTAGTTTTTAGTAAGGGCGCCTTCACCCTTCATCTCCTTAATTTAAACTATACAGCTGAAATATATTGAGGTAAACATTTCACAGTTCTGATTTTCCTGATTTTTATTGCATTCATTTCTTTCACTTTTGCTATGCAGTTGCGTCACATATGTTTGGTATTGTTTGTCAGGGGAAATGAGGAAAACATTTCTTTGAGGACTGAACAGCAACTGCAAAGTGGTTACAAGTAAAGGGAACATATATCCAGAAATATCTCAATGATGGGTAAAAGATATCATATTTTTACTGTAACAATATATCAAAAGTTATCATCTTGGTACTGACATAAAATGCAAATAATCGTGTGATTAGCTGGTAGAAAAAACACAGTACATTACAATAGCTTGGTGCTCAGAATTACAGACAAATGGTACAAGCACAATAAACAGCAGAAAAGCAGAAAATGAATACAGTTACAGATCTGAATTGTCTAAAGGGTAAAGGCACAGTAAACTAGAGGCAAATTAATTGCCCCATAACTTAGTACAGTTCCTGTGTATGATATTTACAGGTATGCCAAAAGTTAACTGTGTTGAAGTGATTGCTTGCTGACAGCAAGGAGACCTCCTGACATTGCTGGTTATTATGGCAATATGGTTCCTGTGTATCTGTTTCTGTTCATGAGCTGTAAGTGGGTTCCTAATTCTCATCTGAAAGAATCTGGGATTTTCATATGTCCTGCATAATGGAAGACACTGCTTTAAAGTCTAGGCACTGTCACAATGTACACTGCATTGCCCGATGCATTGTTGGTTTGGATGCTTCTGGTAATGTGGCATCTGATGGTCTTTGCTTCCTTGTAGGATGTTTTCTGACAAAGCTTACGAGCTGGTGATACTCATCTTGGAATTATAATTTTATATATATATATATATATATATATATATATATATATATATATATATATATATTCTGTTCTTAGTTACACTGCGTTTATGTTAATTTGACAGGCAGATTTGTCCAGTTGAGAAGTGTGGGCTTTGCAGTAATAAATTCTCTGAGGCAGCATGGAAGATCTTGTGGTAATGTGGCAGTATGCCAGGTCATGGTCTTTACCTTCTGCCTGGCCTTTTATTTAGGAACTTCAGAACCACACAATGCATGCACAACAGCTTAACAGCTGCCCTTTTTATGGTGTGTTTAGTGATCCTTGTAAAGCAGGGCTTGTTTATTTGTAAGAAACTGACCTTTATTATTTGCCGAGTGATGCATTCAGAAAAAAAAAAAAAAGAAGAAGTAACAGTTTGATGTATGTGGAAACCCTAATATTTTAATCTGGGTGCATTTTCTACTGAAGAAACATCTTAGATTTCAAGACGATGATTTAATAAATGAGCTATCTCCTCAGGTGGTAAACTAGCGCAGACTTAATTTTGCCATTGTTAAACATTAAGCCATCTGTGAAAAGAAAATTACTCACCTGTTTTAAGAGCTTTATTTAAGGTGGTCTGTAGGATGCAGAGCTAAGAAAAGGAGCGCATTTAACAGTGCCATCTACACCTAACTATTGGTAACATCTGAACAAAGTTTAGCTACATGTAATTTTTGAAGTTTTTTTTTCCCCTATATCAAGAAAAATAACATGAATGGGTTTCCACTTGTTCATGTTAGAAAAAAATGTGTCCAGTGTTTGATTAGTGGTTTGGGTGATTCCAGTGTCAAAGCTGCAAATTTTCACTCTGGTTACCTGGGTCACAAGGATGGGCTCCATCCCTCTGCACCATGGAACCAGGCTGCACATGCAAAGTTCTTTAGTGTGTATATTTGGAAGATCTCTCTGTCTCTGTCTCTCTCTCTCTTTATACCTTTATTTATAAACCAACCCATTCATTTTTTTCACTTGCTTAAATATGGATGCTAACCAACTGACACAATGATTGTTAATAAATATGTTTGTGAGGATGGCATGGTTATTGATCATGCAAAAAGTTACTAGAGGAGTTCAAATGCCTTCTTTAGTCATGTTGCAGTATATATTCTACTGCTATCAAAGACCAGTAGGTCAAATGTGAAAGCAATCAGTTGAAAGGCATTCTAATGGGTCAAAGGTGAAATAATTTTTTTGAAAGGCATTTTAACTGATTAATTCCTGTAGGGGGATGGGGGGCACTGAGTGCATCAGGCAATGTAACTGACATTCTAGTGTGGCCTGCATTATTTGTCAGGATCAAGTCAAGCGTGTTGCTTGTCCCATATCCTTTGATGTTATAGTGTAGAGTAGTGTCACACAAATCCTAGATAATGGAGCTATCTGGGGAAGATGAATCTAACAGAAGTCTGTCATGATAACCAGATCTAACAATTTTGCCCATAATCCAGTAAGTAGTTGAGAAAGAAGCCCTTTTGTATTTTTATGGCTTAAAAGTGCATCCATTTAGTAGTATATTGTAACATCTCTAAACAAGCTTTCACTGACATTATTTTCAGAGGTTTAGGCAAGGTGACTAAAAGAATTAAGAGAAGTTATAAAGTAAATGATCCAAAAGTTCACAAGTTCATAAGTATAAGACAGTCTTCTAGCTTAATTGCCAATCAAGGAACACTGATTCCCATGCATCTGGGACAAATACCTTTTCTCCCACCCAAGTGTCTATATTTTTTAAATTTTTACATCACATAATCTTCCCAATCACACTAGTATTTTATTCCGCAATATTCCAATTCTTTGGTTTATATAAGAATGTTTTCTACTTTGTTTAGGATATTGAATCTTAAATTGTTGTGCCTTTGTATTTTATTACTTCTGTAGATTTCCATGTCAAGTAATGTCTGTAATATTGTATCATAAAAATTTAAATGTAAAAATTAATTTCCCACATATATACTTACAGTGTATAGTGTGCAATACACAAATTCATATCTTTGCATCTATTTCTGTAATTTAAATCTTTGATTCTTTCTATCTTTTTTTGTAAATTCGCTTTGAATTTTTTCAGGTATATCTAATTGTCCAACAGTGAACATGCAGAGTTATGTTATTATAATTCACAACTCATCTACTATGATCTTATAATGCTATAATGAACATGACTCATCCCTTATTGAAAGACTTCTCATCACATAACCCATCTGCTTCATTGCTTTGGCACTTACTTGCTGACCATGGAAGCTGAAAGACAAACTGGCTGATGCTGTTACTCTCAAATCTTTGTAATATTTTACCCTATATACTGAATTATTTAAATTATATTTTCCACAATACATTATATTGCAAGTGTTCATGCTGAACGTTATGTCAATTTCATTAGCGCATTCTCATCCACTTCATCTAAGTGTTCAAGTTGGCAATATATACTTATATGACTAGCTAAATATATATATATATATATATATATATATATATATATATATATATATATATATATATATATATATATATATATATATATAGATATATATAGATATATATATATAGATATATATATAGATATATATATATATGTATATATATATATATATATATATATATATATATATATATATATATATATATATATATATATATATATATATATGTGTGTGTGTGTGTGTGTGTATTTTGAAGTGGCTCCAATGCTAACAAACCCAGTTAATGAATTGACAATAAAGTAAATAAAAATATTATTTATTCCTGGCAGTAAAACTGATTTTGCAGTCATTGGCATATTTTTTCATCCAACAGTACTTGTTCTTCGTAATCCTTCATCCAGTCCCCCACATACACACACTTTTCTTCTGCCTATTATCTTTTGGAATTCTATAGCCAGGGATGTCCATTTCACGTGATGTTTCAGACAGGACTCTGCTATGAGGTGGATATACATCATGATGGAGCTCTTCAATACTTGTAGCTTTAAACACTTTTAATGCAGGGGTGTTTAGGGAAACTTGTAAAGTCTCTGTTTGATAGTCCACATGAAGGCTATAGTAGAAAATGCAAACCAGGTGACCACCAGGACTGCCAGCATATAAAAAAACTTTTATTCAGAACATATAGGATAAGTGCTTTCACACAAACTGTGCTTCATCAGATCCATCAATACAAGAAAACTAAAGCGCTTTATATATTGAAAGCAATTAGCAACAACCAATAAAACCATTAAAACAATTACTGTTGCAAACTACGTTTCTTTAAAATCGGCTTTAAAGGTACAGCAACATTAATACCAGGCAGCTTGTCTGCCTGCAGCCTAACAATCCATTTAGTCTCAGCTATCTCAAGCCTATTATTAAAGTCCCCACCTCTCTTATCCATACATACTATCTGTAGTGCTAAAAACTCAAAACTGTGTCCAGATTGCATAGAAATATGCTTTGCTAATGCATTAAGCATAATCGTGCATCTTATGTCACCTTGATGTTGTAATATATGTTCCTTCAGCATCCTTACAGTCTTCCCTACATAAAACAAAGTGCAATTTCTGCATTTAGCTAAGTACATTAAACCTTTAGACTTACAGGCAGTGTAAAATATCGGGGAAAAAAGGTACTCCAGGGTGGGGTGCTTAAATCTAGCTGCATTGGAAATGAAGCTGCCGGCCTTACACAATCTGCATGGATAAGTCCCTACACGAATAGAGCTTACAGCAGACCTCTGTGTAGACTTATAACACAGTTATTTTTAAATGTGAACCTGGGCCTATCACCTACAATATCTTTAATCCTGTCATAAGTAAGTAAAACTGGCCAGTATTTGCTAACTATATCACATACCTGCTGAATGTTATTCCCATATGTCAATGGTAATCTAAGGATATTGTTGCCACCATCAGCTCTGTTAGGAGAAATGTTAGTGCTAGATCGATTAAAGAAAGGTTTACCCTTATCATTACGCATTGCATTAACTTCCTTCAAAGTTTTATCGAGAGCATCTTTCCTACACCCCCTTTTCAATAACTCTTTTCCAAGTTTACACGTGGCCTTGTGATATTTATTGTCATCTGTGTGTAATCGCAACATTCTTAAATATTGGCCCTTAGTTATATTATTGAAGACATGCTTCGGATGCATGCTTCTATAATGCAGCAATGCATTTTTCCTGCATAGTTTCCTAAACAAAGAACTAGAAATAGTACCATTGGCTAGTGTTATCTTAGTATCCAAAAATTCTATGGATGTCAATGAATAGTTCAAAACAAACCTGAAACAATGACGATTGGATTCAAAAATTTTCACAAAATTTAATAAGTCACATACTGGACCCTACCACAACATAAAAATATTGTCCACAAATCTTTTATAGTAAATAAGCTGTGTTGACTATTCATGTTGGGATAGGACTACAATGCACTTCCAGTTAACCAGCACAAGGTTGGCATATCTGTTAGCACACGGTGTCCCCATCACTATGCCTATTTTTTGCTTAAACAAATTATCATTAAACATAAAAACATTGTTACATAAAACAATTTCCATTAATGCACCTATACATTTGACATGTTCAAAAGAATAGCTAGTATTAGCCTGTAAAAAAATTTTAAGAGATGTAATACTCAGGTTATGGGGTATAATAGTGAAAAGCGTTTGAATGTCCATAGTCACCAAGATAATCTCATCAGAGAAGTTACCATGCATTCTCACAAAATCACCCAGGGCGCTTAAGAAGTGCTCCATGTCTTTTAAGACTGCAGTTGCCTCTTTTAATGGTTCTTTAAGTTGATTTTCAATATAAATAGATATGAATTCAGTTGCCCAACCCCTAGCCGATACTATAGGATGAATGGGCGGGTTAAGAAGTGACTTATGCACTTTCTGCAAACCATGAATAGTTGGTACTAGTGGTTTTAGTACAAGCTTAAAGTCATATAAATGTTGATCTAATACTCCATCTAATAACATTTCATATAGTTGACTATGTATCCCATTGATAATAGATTTTAATCCAGCCTGTGTAATACATTCGTAAGTCAAAGTATCACTAAGCATCTCTAACATATTTGGTTCATAAGAAGCAGCATCCAAAACTACAACAGAGCCCCCTTTGTCAGCTGGGTGAATAGCTAATGCATCATCCATTCTCAAATTTTTCAGTGCAAAAAAATCATCCCTGGTTATATTGTAAAATTATTCTTATTAAAGTTAAATTCAAACAATTCCTTTTCAATAGTTCTTACAAAAGTGTCAAGCGTTGGTGGTAATTATGGAACAAACAGACTGGAGCATATCATGCTATTTGGAACTGTTCATTGCCCACCAAATGCTAATTTCAGTGCAATGTTCCTTGCGAAGAGTTTAATGTTTAAAACCACATCTTCTAGTTGTACAGAACGTGAGGGGACACAACTTAGCCCTTTATCTAACAAACTTACTTGTGCAGGTGTTAAAGTACGGAAGATGAATTGTATACTAGTGTGCTGTCTTCTTCCGATTCGATTCCTCCATGACGTAATCGTTCTCTAGAGACGGGTTCCACCTCTTGGGTCCTTGAATGTAGCTCTGCCTCCTGCCCAATTGTTGTGGTAGCCTGAAAGGGGCTGGAAAATTTGAAAATACAGTGTCTAGGGATATCACTGTATTAGTATTCTTTGGTCTGGCTCCACTAGATGACAAACTGACTCATTCATCAATAGGGGCATGCAAAACTGTAGTGATATGAGTCTCAATCAATGTAGCATGCTCATCAGTTTCTAAAGCCTGATGTACGGCTGTTTGTAGCTGGAAAATATTTTCGCTGCTGGTGATCAGTGACTGCAGCTTGCACTGGTTCATTAGAAATATTCACTGTCCGTTCGGACCCTCTAGGCCATACAAAAATATGGCCTTTTTTTAAATCTGCCATATCTCTTTCAAGCTTCCTTTTTTATCATCTGCTGTCTATCATCATATGCCAAAACATTCAGTAACACCTTATCAATCTCAGCCAATTCATGAAGCTGTGCCCCTTCTCCAATTGTTGTGGTAGCCTGAAAGGGCCTGGAAAATTTAAAAATACAGTGTCTAGGGATATCGTCGTATACGTTTCCTTAGGTCTGGCTCCACTAGATGATAAACTAATTCGTTCATCAATAGGGTCATGCAAAACTGTAGTGATAGGAGTCTCAATCAATGTAGCATGTTCATCAGTTCCGATTCATTAAACTTCATGTGTATCTCATTATGGAGTTTATCCATTTTATCTGCCAACTCCTTCTCTTGTGGTGCAAAAAATTTCATTCAACAGTCTCATATAGCTAAAACTCAGTTCCATATTAAGCAATTGCCACTGTTTGAGCAATTCAGGAAAAGTATTTCCATATGTAGGCATGCGGAGAACCCACAAGCCTCATGGTTCTACTTTGTAATGCAGGCAGACCTCCATATGGAGACGTTGCCACTGCATTCTTTTTAATTTAAACAGTCCATTCTCAAAGTCTCTGTGAGCAAATTCTTAAACATACCGCAGTCACAAGGTTCCAAAACCGATGGTTCATCCAGGAAAATACATTTCAGCAAAGGATTAGCTTCCATATTCAGCATTTGCTTAAAACATTGCTGGTTAGACATCTCTCTAGCAGGTCGATAGCTTAGTTCTTTGTCAACTTGTTCAGTCATGTGCTGATGGGTATATAAAAATACAAATATAAAGATAAAAAATGCCCAAAACAGCCAAAGGTTACCTAGTAAGAAAAAAGTAACTACATTAGAAAATACAAACCAGGTAACCACCAGGACTGTCAGCATACAAAAAAATTTTATTCAGAACATATAGGATAAGCCCTTTCACACAAAATGTGCTTCATCAGATCCATCAATACAAGAAAACAAAAGCACTTTATATATTGAAAGCAATTAGCAACAATTAATAAAACCATTAAAACACTTACTGGTGCAAACTACGTTTCTTTAAAATCGGCTTTAAAGGTACAGCAGCATTAATACCAGGCAGCTTGTCTGCCTGCAGCCTAACAATCCATTTAGTCTCAGCTATCTCAAGCCTATTATTAAAGCCCCCACCTCTCTTATCCATACATACATACTATCTGTAGTGTTAAAAACTCAAAACTGTGTCCAGGTTGCATAGAAATATGCTTTGCTAATGCATTAAGCATATTCTTGCATCTAATGTCACCTTGATGCTGTAATATATGTTCCTTCAGCATCCTCACAGTCTTCTCTACATAAATCAAAGTGCAGTTTCTGCACTTAGCTAAATATATTAAACCTTTAGACTTACAGTCTAAAAGGAAGCTTGAAAGAGATATGGCAGATTTCAAAAAAGGCCATATTTTTGTAAGGCCTAGAGGGTCTGAATGGACAGTGAATATTTCTAATGAGCAAGTGCAAGCTGCAGTCACTGATCAACAGCAGCTAACATATTTCCAGCCACAAACAGCCATACTTCAGGCTTTAGAAACTGATGAACATGCTACATTAATTGAGACTCCTATCACTACAGTTTTGCATGACCCTATTGATGAACGAATTAGTTTATCATCTAGTGGAGCCAGACCTAAGGAAACGTATACGACGATATCCCTAGACACTGTATTTTTAAATTTTCCAGGCCCTTTCAGGCTACCACAACAATTGGAGAAGGGGCACAGCTACAGTCAAGGACGCAAGAGGCAGAAGCTGTCTCTAGAGAATGATTACGTCATGGAGGAATCGAATCGGAAGAAGACAGCATGCTAGTATACAATTTATCTTCCTGTAATTTAACACCTGCACAAGTAAGTTTGTTAGATAAAGGGCTAAGTTTTGTGCCCTCATATTCTGTACAACTAGAAGATGTGGTTTTAGAGATTAAACTCTTTGCAAGGAATATTGCACTGAAATTAGCATTTGGTGGGCAATGAAAAGCTCCAAATAGCATGAGACGCTCCAGTCTGTTTCTTCCACAATTACCACCAACGCTTGACACTTTTGTAAAAACTATTGAAAAGGAATTGTTTGAATTTAACTTTAATAAGAATAATTTTTACAATATAACAAGGGATGAGTTTTTTGCACTGAAAAAATTGAGAATGAATGATGCATTAGCTATTCGCCCAGCTGACAAAGGGGGCTCTGCTGTAGTTTTGGATGCTGTTTCTTATGAACCAAATATGTTAGAGATGCTTAGTGATACTTTGACTTATGAATGCATTACAGGCTGGGTTAAAATCTATTATCAATGGGATACATAGTCAACTATATGAAATGTTATTAGATGGAGTATTAGATCAACATTTATATGACTTTATGCTTGTACTAAAACCACTAGTACCAACTATTCATGGTTTGTCTAAAGTGCATAAGTGACTTCTTAACCTGCCCATTCATCCTATCGTATCGAGTAGGGGTTGGGCAACTGAATTTATATCTATTTATATTGAAAACCAGCTTAAAGAACCATTGAAAGAGGCAACCACAGTTTTAAAAGACATGGAGAACTTCTTAAGCACCCTGGGTGATTTTGTGAGAATGCATGGTAACTTCTCTGGTGACTATGGACATTCAAACGCTTTTCACTATTATCCCCCCCAACCCGGGTGTTACATCTCTTAAAAATTTTTTACAGGCTAATACTAGCTATTCTTTTGAACATGTTGAATGTATAGGTGCATTAATGTAAATTGTTTTATGTAACAATGTTTTTATGTTTAATGATAATTTGTTTAAGCAAAAAATATGCGTAGCTATGGGGACACCGTGTGCTAACAGTTATGACAACCTTGTGTTGGTTGACTGGGAGCGCATGGTATTCCTATCCCAACATGAATATTCAACACAGCTTATTTACTATAAAAGATTTGTGGATGATATTTTTATGTCGTGGCAGGGTTCCGTATGTGACTTATTGCATTTTGTGAAATATCTTGAATCCAGTAATCAATGTTTCAGGTTTATTTTGAACTATTCATTGACATCCATAGAATTTTTGGATACTAAGATAACACTAGCCAATGGTACTATTTCTAGTTCTTTGTTTAGGAAACTATGCAGGAAAAATCCATTGCTGCATTATAGAAATATGCATCTGAACCATATCTTTAATAATATAACTAAGGGCCAATATTTAAGAATGTTGCGATTACACACAGATGACAATGAATATCACAAGGCCACGTGTAAACTTGGAAAAGAGTTATTGAAAAGGGGGTGTAGGAAAGATGCTCTCGATAATACTTTGAAGGAAGTTAATGCAATGCGTAATGATAAGGGTAAACCTTTCTTTAATCGATCTAGCGCTAGCATATCTCCTAACAGGGCTGATGGTGGCAACAATATCCTTAGATTACCATTGACATATGGGAATAACATTCAGCAGGTATATGATATAGTTAGCAAATACTGGCCAGTTTTACTTACTTATGACAGGATTAAAGATATTGTAGGTGATAGACCCAGGTTCACATTTAAAAATAACTTGTCATTGAAAAGACAACTGTGTTATAAGTCTACTGTAAGCTCTATTTGTGTAAGGACTTATCCATGCAGATTATGTAAGGCCTGCAGCTTCATTTCCAATGAGGCTAGATTTAAGCACCCCACCCTAGAATACCTTTTTTACCAAGATTTTACTCTGAATGTAAGTCTAAAGGTTTAATATACTTAGCTAAGTGCAGAAATAGCACTTAGTTTTATGTAGGGAAGACTGTAAGGATGCTGAAGGAACGTATATTACAGCATCAAGGTGACATTAGACGCAAGAATATGCTTACTGCATTAGCAAAGCATATTTCTATGCAACCTGGACACAGTTTTGAGTTTTTAGCACTACAGATAGTATGTATGGATAAGAGAGGTGGGGACTTTAATAATAGGCTTGAGAGAGCTGAGACTAAATGGATTGTTAGGCTGCAGGCAGATAAGCTGCCTGGTATTAATGCTGCTGTACCTTTAAAGTCAATTTTAAAGAAACGTAGTTTGCACCTGTAATTGTTTTAATGGTTTTATTGGTTGTTGCTAATTGCTTTCATTATATAAAGTGCTTTAATTTTCTTGTAATGATGGATCTGATGAAGCACAGTTTGTGTGAAAGCACTTATCCTATATATTCTGAATACAAGTTTTTTTATATGCTGACAGTCCTGGTGGTTACCTGGTTTATATTTTCTACTGCAGTTACTTTTTTCCTACTAGGTAACCTTTGGCTGGTTTGGGTATTTTTTATCTGGATATGAAGGCTATAGCTGTGAGTGACTAACTCCCACATGGAGTAACTCTCCTTTTCTGAATGGGAATTAGATATAATGAGAATTTGTTGACATCTCTGGTCAATGAACTATATCCCAGAACTGTCTGGCAGTTGGCTTAGAGGATTAAGGAGCTATTAAAATGCTGTTTCCCATGGTTCAGTGGTGCAAGGTTTGATTCCCTCAGCCTCTATTTCCTAACTGTGTGAATCTTAGCAAGTCACTAACCAGACACCATTCCTGGACTGAGTCTGAAAATGGTCAGTGGGGATCAGTGCTCTACCCTGGAAAACAAATAAAAATAAAACTGAGTTTAAGATGGGTAAGTGAATTGGACGAGATCCAAGATGGTGGGCATCTAAGAGGTACCCTGTCCTGCAGCTCAGGCATTTACCCTTGACTTTGGCTTTTTAAACCATTCCGGAACGAACTGAGATCGGGCTATGCGCTAATGCCATAAATAATCAGCTACAAAAAAGGCGATCAGAGATTTCATTAACATCGGAATTGACTAGGAGAGCCATAAACATACCTTTTTTGCTCCGCTGATCTAACACGCGGCTATTAGAGGCCCTAACTTCAGTACCATCCTAACTGACAGCTCCGGTAACCTTCGCAAAATGAGTAAAGTACTAAGAGATCCGGAAAATATGGACACCCAAACAACTAAATCAAAATTCTCAGCCATCAATACCTCCCCAGAAAAAGAGAGTAAAAGACTGAGATCATCCAAACAGCTATCGGAACACCCCAAAGAACCGGCTAAGCAGAACCCAGAAAGCGCATCGGTGATGGATGAACTAAAAAAAGCGCTCACTCCTCTACAAGCAGCAATCGAAGATCTGACATCAAAAGTTACCACAGTTAATACCTCACTACACAAAATCCTAGACAGACTTGAGCTGGTCGAAGACAGATCCAAAACAAATGAATTAGAAATAAAACATATGACAGAAATCCTCCAAGAAAAAGATAAAGCTATTAAGTCCATACAATCCAAATTAGTGGATCTGGAGGCACGTAGCAGACGAAATAACCTGATAATCAGGGGCTTAAATGAGAAATATGAACATAACCAGCTTACGGAAGTAGCAACACAAATATTTAAGGGCTTATGTAAAGAGACTGACTCAGTACATAACTTTAGTATAGAGAGAGCCCACAGAGCACTTCGGACCCAGCAAGCCGCCTCCAATCCAAGACCAGTTTACATCAAAATGCTTCATTTTCAAGATGTACAACTTATCTTGTCAACATTTAAGAAAAGCAAGAGATATACATGGAATAACCAGCAATTAATAATCACACAGGATCTTCCATTTGAAATCCGAGAGATGCGTCGCAAACTTGCCCCGTACTGCGCTGATCTGATACAAAAAAAAATTAAATTCCAAATGAAGTTCCCCTCAACATTGTCCTTTACATACCAAGACCTTAAGCTATCGATCTCATCCCCAAACGAAGCTAGAGCAGTGTTTCTCAAATATTTTGGAGCAGACCCCTCCAACTAGATAAACATTGCTAAACAAGCAACTTATATTGGCAAATCAAGCCCTTGATATTCTACAATAAGTAATACGAACCTTGCAAGGTGGAAAACGTAGGATGAAAGGAAGTTTTTCCTATAATGTATGCTGATTTAACTCTTAGGAACCATATATGCAGAGCTAGCAGCCGAAAATAGGCATTTTGGAACTGACACACAGGTAGCACTAATTGACGTGCGTACAGGAAGAGACTCGCGTTTCCGCTGGACTTACACACTTGCACTGGACTGATCTGCGAGCCTAGACCAGATTATAGCAGGGCATTCAACTTCCCCTTTACGGAAACCATTAGAGAAGGAATCGCTACACAGATAAGCTCATTACATGCTTACTTCTTAAAAGTGTTAACCTATCAATAACATAATAGATGAATGGCAATACGTGCCGCTTGGACATTCTTATAGATTCTTATTGATGACTGAGATCCCCGATGAAGAGATACGGATATGGAATATCAATTCCAAGTACAGTATTGTTCATTTCTGAACAAGAACATAATATACTAAATGTTTTGACTAATCGCATATAATTAAAATACAACTACTGCAAATTTTGTACTAAGCAATAATACCTTGGTTAGCATTTACTGGAAAGTACTAACTTTATTTTTTATTCCTTTACTCTGCAAGTATAAGCCTTCTAATTGTAGTTATGGCATAAGATTTGTCCGATGCTGACAGGACGCTATGTAGGGCCTGGATGTCTATGATTGGACCTGGTACGACCTTGTATAATTTGTGTAAATATTACTTTTACTCTGTTGTATATAAAATAGTTAATATAGTTAAAAAAGCTTTTTATTGTTCATGTTTAAATACAATTTTTCACATATACATCTTCTCAATAGATATAGGGGTATGGGTAGGCATGGATAGAATATTGAGAGATGTTAGTGCCACTGTTCGACAGATCTCTGACCAAACCTTATGGGATATAAGTATAGATGCCATTTCTTTATTATTCCTCATCTGTGCAAAGTTACATGAAGGTATTTATAAACATACGTACAGAATTGTTTTTCCTTATTTCTCCCTAGAATACCTAACCTTAGTTTACTTAATATGATGAACACTATAACAGTATCCTCCTGGAATGTCAGGGGTCTTAATAACATAGGGAAAAAAAAACTAGTTATGCACCTGTTTCTAAAAGCTAAATGTGAGGTATGCTTTCTACAAGAGACTCACCTACTAAACACTGATTGGACTCCTGAAACTAAAAGGCCATGGATTAAGGATATTATTTGCTCGGGACCGTCCAATAATTCTAAGGGAGTCGCGATTATCATTAAGAAGTCCTTTCAAGCACAGATCATCTCGAAGGGTATGGACCAAGCTGGCAGATGGTGTTATTTTACTGCATGTCTCCAGGCAATAGACAGCCCGATATTATTTCTTAATGTTTATGGTCCATGTTCTGAACAATCAGAGTTTATTATGGTGATATATAATTTACTACTTAAATTCCCAAAACACCTACTAATAGTTGGAGGTGATTGGAATATGGCTATTAACCCTCAAATAGATAGACTGGGTAGACCTGGTCCAAGAAACTCACTACCTTGCAAGGCCCTTCTTGACCTGATTGAAGATTTCGAACTAACCGACCCAATTGCCTATAATACTAAAAAGTTTGACTATAAATTTAACTACTTTACCTACTTCTCTAGTTGTCACAAATCATGGTCCCGAATTGACTACTTCCTAATTTCAGATTACTTCAACACTAGAATATTCAAATTCTCAACAGAACCCCGTTTCTTATCAGACCATTCAAGGATAACGCTAGTAATAAACTTAACACAAAACCCAGCTAATATAATTCCCACTTGGTCCTTGAACCCAAATCTCCTACAAGATAAATCCCTAATCAGTGAGATTAACCTAGTGTTAAAAGATTTATTTAGTACTCAACAAGATGAAAGTATTATTTTTGATATCAGATGGGCTGCAGCTAAAGCTGTACTCAGAGGAATTTTTATTAAGAAAGCGAGCTTTAAAAAAACGCAAGAAAAGGTTAACTGAACTACAACAGGATATTACCAATCTAGATAAGAAACTAATTGACAATTACTCTGAAAACACAGAAAAGGAATTAATTGCAAAACAAAAAGAGATGTCTGAATTTCACCAATCCAATCTTTCTATATGGGAATATAGATGTATAGCTAAATACTCAGAATATATACAAACCCCCTCTAAATCATTAGCGAGCCTAATCCTTAATGCACCTAGATCTCCCAGAATTTCTTGCCTTCAGTACAACAACCAATTATACAGATCGGATGAAAATATTATCCAACTTTTCCATCAGATATATTCTCAAATTTACAATAATAGCAACTTTATGACTACAAAAGAAGAGATGAAAACTTTCTTAAAAGAAATTACCTTCCCATCAGCTACTGAATCGCAAAGAAACCTACTAGCATCTCAGATTACGACAAAGGAGATCCTAGAAACTATTGATAATTTGAAAATAGGGAAGGCCCCAGGACCAGATGGTTTTTCCCCCGAATTTTACAAGACATTTAAAGAAACTCTAACTCCTATTCTCTTGGAACTATTTAAATCCATGACCAATTATGGCATCAAAGACCCATACATCAATGATTCTAGAACTATCCTGATTCCCAAAAATACATCAGACACTACAAGCCCCAATAACTACAGACCGATATCACTTATGAATGTGGACATTAAGATCCTTTCCTCCATTCTAGCTAATAGACTGAAAAAAGTAATGGAGGACTTAATCTCCCCTGAACAGGCTGGCTTTGTGAGAAATAGACATACATGGGATAACACCATAACACTAGAATCTATAATAAAAATAACTAAACAAGATCCTAACCCTAGATATGCCTTGATTCTGGATGCGTGTAAAGCCTTTGACAGGGTGAACTGGAACTTCCTGTTTCTAGCTCTTGAGAAATTTGGTCTCCCACCGGAATTTTTAAATCTTATTAAGACTTTATACAATAGCTCAAGGACCCAGTTATACATAAATAAGAAACTCTCAAAGCCGATTAAAATTACCAACGGAACCAGACAGGGCTGCCCCTTATCCCCACTACTGTTCAATCTATACCTAGAAGTCTTGCTCTTGTTCATATCACAGAAATCTTACCATACTATTCCGAGAATCTATAACTCAGATATTAGATTTACTGCCTTTGCAGATGACCTGAATTTGTACTTTATGTATCCCTCAACTGACGCCATGAAATTAATTAACTCCCTGGAGGCTTTTGAAGCAATCTCAGACCTTAAGATCAATCTCAATAAGTCTAGTATTTTTCAAATTAATCCCTTAGCACACAAGCCCCATCTTTTTCCGGTCTTACCCATTCATACTAGTTATTCTATAAAATATTTAGGTGTCTCTTACGACCACTCATATTCATCTGTTCTGCAAGCTAACCTAGATAGAATATGGACCACTATCTCGCAGGATATGAAAAGATGGCAATCACTTAAACTCTCTACACTTTCAAAAATATCTATTGTCAAAATGAACATTTTGCCAAAAATTCTATATCAATACAACTCATCCCTATCCCCGGTTACAATTACCTTTATTAAGAAAATACAAAATGAAATTGCAAAGTTTGTTTGGCACCCAAAGTCAGTGAGAATGTCCTACTACAAACTCACACTTCCTAAATTAAAAGGGGGCATGGCGATGCCCAACCTTATCTTGTATTACAGAATTACTCATGCTAATAGGCTTTTAGCAATTGCTAATTACACTCCTGGTCCCACCCCGTGGACTCCCTTATGGATAAAAATTTGGTACAAACACACTGTTAATAACAACATTAATCCCAGAGCTCTACCTTTTTGCTTAAAACTTCAACGAGAGAGACTAAACTACACAAAGTATTAAGAAGCCTAATCGACAACTTTCAAGAACTATTCATCTCCTTAGGACTAGGTAATGCTCTCTTACTACTACAGCCTCTTCACCTCAACCCTAATATTAAACTAGGAGGACAGGTGGTTAACCTGAATAAACTTCCCCTAATTAAAGATCTTACGGTGTGGGATCTCTGTAAGTTTAAACATCTCTCATTGACAGAACTCAGAGAAACACTTTCACTGTCTAAAGCCTATATCACCACTTTGAGACAATTAAAAGAACTCACCTCAACCTTCTTAATTAATCAACATAACATAGATATGGAAGTTAACATAACTAAACAGCTTTTACTAAGTCTAGATTCCAAAAAACATATGATCTCTATTGCATACAAAGCATTTACTGTATATTTATACAGAAAAGAGCTTAATTTTGCTGACTTTTGGAATAAACAAGATTGTACAATATCCCCCCAACAAAAACTGGACTCGATAAAACTCACAATTAAACACTCCCCTTTTAAGAAATTCACGCTTACTCAATTCATGATTATTAATAACTTATATTATACCCCAACTCACTTAAATAAATTTAACGCATCTGTATCCACTGTATGCCCATGTTGTTCACACCCACGTGCTGATATTATCCATATTTTGTGGTTTTGTAAATATGCCCAAAATTTATGGTGTTCTCTTAAGGTTAGACTAAGTAAAATGGGTTACCATAAGTCGACATTATCCTGGGAAATGGCCTTACTACATATTACCAATATAAATCTGTCACCTATGCGACTTAGGCTACTGATTAATGTCTGTCTTCTAATTAAGTTCTATATTACCAAACATTGGATAGATCGCTCAAAGTTAGCTTGGACCAGTTTTAGGAAGATGGCAATTACTTATATTACCTCCCAGAAGTTGATCACTATGAATCCGCGCAAAAGATCTGAAAATCAGGTTCTATGGAATTCTCTTTTTTTACTCCTTGCTGAAATTTGATTGCTGAGAACCCAAGTATATCATTTAAACATAAAGAGAGATTTCCCTTTTGCATAACTTGAATGTAGGTCAGAGTTAGTAAGATATATCAATTTAAAGCAATGGCACTTTGTATATAATGTGTATATAGTTTGTGTTTAACAATAGGCTTAAAGATACCTTATTCTTTGTATCAAGTTTTATTACTCTAAAGCTTATGTAGTACTGATATGATGTAACCATCGACTTTGTTGTTGCATATAAAACTGTAATAAAGAATTTTTAAAAAAAAAAGATGGGTAAATGAATTAACATCAAACACCCATTCTTCTGATGCGGTTGATTTATAGAAGAAAGATGGAAGGAGGGACACAAAAGCAATTGTTGGTACAATGAACAGGAGAATTTTGCAGTAAAAAACTAACCTGGAGGAGAGCAGAGCATTGATAAAGTATGGTAAAGAGTGTTATGAACATCTATATTAATCAGTACCTCCACTGATAGTAACCAACTAGCTGTAAGAACAATTAGGGCTTTTGTGATATTCCGAGCCTTGGGGAGTTCTGAGTATCAAATGAGTTAACCTGTCATACAAATTTACATTCAAGACAGGAACAACAACCATTAATAAATGAACTATACCAATAAGACAGTAATGATAGCAGTAAAAAAGCATGCATTCAACTTGGGAACAGGCTAATTCTAGGTATTAGATCTATTACTGTGGTTAGGAAGGAAATGTACATTTATGGGGCATTATCATCAGAAGGCTACAGAACATATAGCAGAACACCAGAAAATACAGTTTGGGTTTAGTTCATTTCCTTTTTACTGTCAGTTGGAAAAGAATGATAAACTTGCTCAGGGTATGTTTAGATACATTCATTTCTGATTTTGTACGAAATATGTACTGACTAAAAAACGTTATTGGGCAGTTCCATAAAATAGCCCATGTAGAGTTTGTAACTTTTCTAGGTAACCTGATACTGTGTAGTAGCAGTCACACACACACACACACACACACACACACACACACACACACACACACACACACACACACACACACACACACACACACATGCACACACTACCAGAAAATGACTACTGCTGAAAAGGAAAGTCTATGGTGGAACATGAGCCTTAAAATCTGCCTTAATGTTAACACCCAGATCATCTGCTTTGGAATAATCAAGACTAAAACATATAAAGCCAGGGAAGCATGCTTTTGTTTCACAATGAATTCATATTTTGTAGTGTCATGGTATAATCAGAAACAGAGCAATAAGTTATAATTTGTATGCATTACGTTTTCTACAGCTGTGTTGATCACCTACAATACTCCCTATTGGCCATTATGTTTTCCAGATATGCCAGGCCAGTCAAAGCTTGGCTGTAATTTTTTTAGGGGTAGGTGTGCAACAGTAACTAACACAGAGAAGGTTGTCAACTCACCCACCACTACTTATTCACATAGTACCACTACTCATACACATAGTACTTATCAAACATATAAATCCACATACGCGGAGGTTCTCTCAAAAAACTTATTGAAACACCAGAGACCTCCAAAACACAAGTCTGCTACAGCCGACGCAGTCTCCACAGCACCCATGACACATACCAACATCAGTGTCTCTCTCACCCACCAAGCCCGTAAAGTGTAACACTCAAAAAACAAGTTTTCTTGTCACTGGAGACTCAATAGTGAGACACACGGATGTCCCACATACCAGGTTGCACAAGGAGAAAGCCATCAGCTGCCTGTCCAGTGCCATGATTCGCCAAATCACGCATGCACTCAGGTCTCTCAGCAACAAGTCCCATTAGTTCATGTTGGTGTGAATGACATAAGACATACCTCACTGAACTTTATGAAGAGAGGAAGGGTCGAGCTCTCTAAGTATGTGTCTCTGGCAGGTTTGTCCCTAGTCTTGAGCAGCATACTGCCTTCACCTAGAATGATGCCACAGTATAAACAAAAAATGATTGATTTCAATAATTAGCTTAGTTTCTGGTGTAATTCCAAGGGGATCTATTTCCTATAATGCCTGGGAAGCCATGGTCAACAAACCTCTCTGCTTTGCCAGAGGCAGTTTGCACCTGGCACCCTTAGGCTTTCGGCTGCTGGCAAAGGCTCTAGGCCATAGTGATGTAAAATTAAGCAATCAGAACCAAATAAGGATCATACTGCTAAATGCTAGGAACTTAAACCAAAAGCTGCACTTCTTAGAAGTGCTTCTATCATTAATAAATTTAGATCTCTGGTGCAGTCAGACAAACCTGATTTAAGGCCTCAGAGAGTACCCCAGCCTTGCAAGGCTACAATGCCTTCCACATCTTTAGACTGTAAAATGAATGTGTGAAAATCAAAGGAGGTGGTGTTTTAATTTATATTACACATAATTTCATCTCACATCTAGTTAGACTGGATTGATGTTTGAAGACATCGACCATATGGTGTCAACCATATGTTGTTCGATGTTTTCAAACGTCGATCTTGTAATATAGACCCGTAAAATCAAGCTGCCATGGTGGACTTCTAGCATCAACAAACTCTACAATAAATGCAAAAAGATGCTGTAAAGATGCTGTCCAAGAAAACAAAGACAAGGACCCAGCAATGGAAAAGCACCCACCTCAGCCTTAACAGGCAAATAAGACAACTTGTCAAATCCTCCAAGAGCTTCTTTGAGAGAAACCTAGCAAGTACTGCCAAGGATAACCAAAAGGCCTTTTACACATATGTACATAACCTAAAAGGTAGGACCCAAGCATGTGCAGAAATGATTGCCAATGGTGTCACACACTGAGCCTACAGAGATAGCAAACCTGCTAGCGATAGGTTTGGTGAAAAAACAACTCCCTTATCCCCTCCTAATTTACAGCAAATCCTCCCTCTGACCCCCCCACCCTACATAGATGAAGAGCAGGTCCTCAAAGTCCTGTCCAAGGCAAAGAACCTCTATGGCACCAGAGGACATCCCAGGCTGTCTTCTAAATAGGTTAAAACATTAACTAGCATCACCACTAAGTAACCTTTTCGATAATAGCCTAACCATAGGCTTTGTTCCTGCAGAATGGAGAACAGCTATAGTTATTCCCTCCATAAAGGTGGAGTAGCAACAGACCTGGAGAATTACAGACCCATAAGCCTGACCAGCCTCATCTGTAAGGCTATGAAACGTATCATTATGGACCTCATAAATAAAGACATAGGTGACCTTCAAACCCTGGATCCTACCCAACTTGGCTTCATGAAGGGCAGATCCAGCCTGTTAAATCTGGTGGATTTCTTGTGTGACCAAGGCCATTGATGAGGGCAAATCAGTGCACACAGTGTACCTCGACTTGCAAAGTCTTTCAACACAATTCCAAATTTAGGTATTACCAATAAACTTAGCAAACTGAATGTAAACCCCTTTGTTGTAAGATAGGTTGCCAACTGGCACATAAACTGGACACACTATCAAAGTGGGTAACTCAACCTCAACCAGCAGACCTTTTACCAGCAGGGTACCACAGAGGTCAGTGCTGGGCCCCCAGCTGTTTGGTATATACTTCTCATAGGTTCAGATCAAAACTAAAGGGTTCTGGCTGACCAAGTTTGCAGACGATTGTAAACTAGGTGCAATCATTGAATCTCAAAATGATGTCAGTATACTCCAGGAGGGTCTCACACAGACCAGCGACTGGTGTATTAGTCATGGTCTCATACTGAATGCAAACAAATGCATCAGCATTCCCGACAGTTCAAACAATGTCCCTTCACACTATCAAATCAGTAACAATAACCTAAGTACCCATGAAGGGTAAAGGACCTGGGATAACAGGTTGACCGTGACCTTAACTTCGACCGCCATGTGTCTACTGTTGTAAGGAAAGCTTTCCACGTAGCTCACTTGATTAAAAAAGGCATCACCTCAAGAGCAAAAGAAGTTATAACCCCCCTATACTTGACACTTATCCAGCCCATAATTGAGTATAACACCTCATTCAGTATGTACCATGCTAAACACTTACAGCAATTAGAGACCTCAGAGGTTTCTAACAAAGAAGATAAAGAGCCTCCAGCATGTGCCTTACATGGATCGACTAAAATCCCTGTCATTATACTCTGTATCATATAGACTTCTTATAGGAGACTTATGTCTGGCCTACAGAGCAACTCAAGACCCAAACCTAATGAACTTACTGCATATCCATAAATCAAATGGGTCTAGGGCTACCCATTCCAGGGACTTAAATATGGCCTGCAACTTAAATTGGACATGCTGGAGGGACAGATTTATCTCTCAGTGACTGCCACATCTTTCTAACAGACTACCAATTTATGTGAAACAGAGCACCTTTATGACACTGTTCAAGAGGAACCTGGATGAGTGGAAGGGTCACTGTAAATTCTTAACAGGGATAGTGCCCACAAACCTCCTGGTCATGGGCAGTCATCACTAAATGCAGTCTTGGGTATTGACTAGTACTTCTACTGTATTACATTTGGTTGAAACAGCTAGGCTTAAAAATGACCTCCTTATAGGTTCATAGATAGGTTCATAGATTAGTACTAGGCTAATTGCCCTTGTGGGCCATTTTAAGCCTAGCCATTTACCCCATGTGAGAATCAAACCCTGCACCTTGTGTCTGCAAGGTAAACACCTTAACCATTCTGCCATCCTCCCACCCTAATACCCACCTTGACCCTGGTCAATAACCTAGTAATCTGCTATGATCCTATGATCCTATGAATATCTATGAATTGTGTGGATTTGTGTGATTTATTTTATTATATTATTCTTAAATGTCTCATCCATGCCTAGATAAGCAAGAGCTCCCAACTTCCATTCCCTCTCAGTCTACTTGTCTGGCACTTGGACCCACTGCTCAAACTTAAATGTATGCTGCTAGTACTGTAGTCTGCACCCAGTACCTGTATGTCATGGAACCTGTTGAATTAATGAGTAATTTTATATCTCAGGAGGAGCTGTAGTGGACAGGGTTAGCCCATGATGAACTGGGACACTCTTTGCACATTTGCACTGTAATTACCCAGACTAACAGCAGCTTCCAAACTCCTAGCATTCACATCAGTCTTAAGACAGGATATATTTCAATTTCTTTCTCTACATTTGTTGATACACCAGATGAAGGTGTTTCACTTTGATCCAGCTGCCAATACTAGGGCCTTTAGTTGAAGTACTCAGCTGTCCTCTGTTGCTGTTTTCAGCATATCTGCAGGATGCTTATTTAGAAAATTTCCTTGCTAGTACAATTTTTATGATTCCACTTTTGGGCAAAGAATCAAATTACAGCTTCTTTCTTGGCAGGATAACTACTACTGTGAAAGGTTACCAGTTTGGCACAAGTTGCAAAGCTTTTGTCAACCAAGGTAGTCTAACTGGCAAGCAACGTTATTGTTCCATTTTCACCTGTGATGGTATAATAATAACTATGTCACCCATGAACAGCTATGCTAAGTATACACATTCTGTACTCAAGAACATCCGTACCACATTTTTTGAGCTTTCTAGCCACTCAGAAGGATTGTACTAAGCGTGCATGTAGTCTACACTTTGTGGTGATTTTTATGAACTCCCCCAATATTTAAGGCTGCAAGAAAATCAGTAGGAAAACAAAATTAGGAGAAAGAGGTGTGAGGCATGCTTGTGTTGTTTGTTCACTCAGAACAATGTATATTTAGTGTAGTCATTAATGAATCCCAGAGTGTGTCTGTGTTTTTCTCTTAATACTCCATTTTACTCCAAAATGCACATATGTTGATTGATTACTCTAAACAAACTTTCCACATATATTGTAAATGGATATGTCCTTGTGGGTTGAGATGTTACTCAATAAAAATCTAGTGTACTTAGCTAACAAATAAAAGAAAAGAAAACAAAAGAAATGTAAATTGAAAGGTGGAGATAGAGTGGAACACACCCCAAACATCCTAACTGTAAAATATACAGCAAGACAATAATATCAATGCGGTTCTTATTTAAAAAGATAAAAGTAATCCCACAGTAGAAAGAATGGGTGATGCTATGTTACCACAAATTCACTGTGCTCAGGGCAAGTAGCTAAGAAAACTACTGGGGTGAAATCTGTGTTCGGAAAACATGGAAAGCAATACAAGAAAATGTATAAGTGGGGTGGGAAGCAGAAACAGACTAGACACAGCAGAAAGGCTGCTTTATCTGCAGAATGTATAGGTACAATGTTTATCAGCAAAATGTTGTGCACCTACATGTTAAACATCAAAAATATCATCTTCAAGTTAGTAAGTTCAAATTTTGTTTAGTTTTTAAACATTTATATTGACTTGTAAATTAAATTATTTAGTTGATATATAAATTAGCTTATACACATTGCCTCATTAAAGTCAATACATGAAATGTTAAACTCTGCCAATAATGATTTTAATCATAAACATTTTATTTTTATGCTTTCATAATGAAACCGTCTAGTCTTCAAGCTATAGGTGACCCCCTATGACCCAGGAAACCCATACCATGTTTTCCCTCAAATCTTTTTACTAAAATTTTAAAACATGTAACAGTTTAAAACAAAACAAAAAAATTAAAACAAGATTAAACATTATAATGAAAAAAGCTTCACAACAATAAAATAATAAAAAATTACAATGGTGTTTATGTAAGCAAATGTAATAATTAATCATTCAACTTATAAATGTATTTCATATCATGACATATTCAGTTTTTAAGTATCTCTTTAACTTTTCCCCAAGAGTTATAATATGAAGTGTCTCTATCAATTTTCATCTTGATTTTGGTTAAATCCTGTTATAAACATTAATGTTCTTGAACTCTTTAAATGAAAGAGGAGTCTCATTTTTCCAGTTTATGGTTATTACTTTAAGAGCAATAGCTAATAAACTCCATATGAGTGAATATTTAGATTTGGCAACACATCTTGGTATTGGGACATTGAATAGAACAAGAGATTTGTCATTAAAATAGTTTGCAAGAAAAATTTAAATTTTTACCCAAATGATTTGAGTGGTATACAATCATAAAACATACGTTGTCAATCCACTTTTATTTTAGTTTGTATTTGCACATCCAAAACCTTTTTTAAACATAAATTCCATTTTATGAGGTGTAATAAAGATTCTATGAATGAATTTCCAAGAAAGTAACCTCCACGGCAGTGAAAGGGTAGTTTATTTTGAAGATGGCAACATCAAGTTTTTTTATCGTCTTCACTATGAAGTTGTTTATTAATTAATGTATAATAATCTCAAAATACATCTTTACAGTATATTTTTGTATTGTTGATTACTGTGTATGTTTTAGTTAGGTACCCTTTTACTATAACTGTTTGATTTCCTAAAATAATCATGAGTTCTATAACGTTTGAAAAAGAGCCTTTATTACTTGAGTGTATTGGCTCTAGTCTATTAATAATAAGTTGTCTAAAGGTTTGTAGTTATAACAATATTTCACTGTTTATATCATATTTATTCATTCATCACATATTCTGTAGAAAGAAGCTTCTCAGAATTCATCAGTTGAAGCCAATATATTAATTTTTTTCTCTAAATTCAGTCATTTTTGAGATATCAAAAGTGATAATATTATTTTGTGTACAAGCTATAGGAAATAATAAGATTGACCATATCTTAACTCCTGGATTTTTGTTTATAAAATTTTTAAATATACTCAATATATTTGTTATGTATCTGGAACATATAAGTTTGTTTTACTGTCAAAAATATACTACTTTAATGACCAGAGAAACTTATTATATAATATTTTAGTGTATTGATTTGGTATTAAATAATAATAATGGTATTAAATAATTTTACTTTAACCAAATTATTTCTTGTATTTCTTTCCACTTGGCAGAATACTAACTATAACAATATTCTCTTAATAATTGATGATAGCACATATATTTATATATCTGAAAGTCCAATACCAACTAAAGTCCAATCATTTAGATAATGACTGAATGCTAGTCTAGATGTATTAGAAAACCATAAAAAGTTTAACATTATATTTTTTATTGTCTTATACATTCCTCAGGAAAGGGAAGCTGAATAGCTTGAATAAGATATAGTAACTTTGGAAGAATAATCATTTTAATTAAAGAAAATCTCTCTTCTATTGTGAAAAAAAAGTTTGTTCCATTTATTTATAAGTAGTCTGATTTTTTAGAATGTTACTTTAATTATTTATTGCTATATCATTTATATTATCTGATAAACTAACCCAAATACTCAATCCTATTATCTAGAACTATATGTTTGGAGAATCATCAATATTATGTTTTTTACATAATAACTTAGTTTTATTTTCATTGAATTTAAGTTCAGATATCCTTTGGAAGATGTAATTTGCAAATAATTGAATTTTATAATTTAACTCTTTGTTGAATTGATTACCATTAATATTAGGACTGGATCTAATGCAATTAACAAATGATTGTATTACCAAAGCAAATAATAACAGTGACAGTGGACATCCTTGCTTAGTATCTTTAATAATTGTTATTGGTTATGAAGTATATGATCCAATTTTTATACAAGCAGAAGATTTTTCATATAGCATCTTAATCAGTTGTAGAAAACTATCAGAAAAGTTTTATTCCTTTAAATCTAATTGTAAATAATACCAATGAACTGAATCAAAAGCATTGCTGATGTCTAAACTTACCAAAGCAAATAATTTTTTGTAGTATTAATGCAATCAATTATTGTATTATTTTAATATTGTCAGATTAATTCTTTTTCATAATGAATCCAGTTAGATCCTCATTTATTAATAAAGGTAGCAAATGTTTAATTCAATTAGCATATATTGCCATAAAATCTTATAATCAATATTTAATAAAAAATTGGCCTATAAGAAGAATATTCTTTATCAGCTTTATCTGATTTTAGAATAGGTGTAATTAGTGTATACTTCCAAGATAGATGAACATTTTTTAATTCCTTAACTGATGTAAATATCCTTAATAATAATACCAGAGCTTCTTTAGATAAGAGTTTATATAACTCTGGAATAATACCATAACCACCAGAAGCTTTATTTAATTATATTTTATTTGAAATTTAAGTTCAGACATTAAAATAGATTAATCAATTCATTTTATCTGGTCTTTTATAATCTATTTTTGATATGCTTTTTAAAGAATGACTTTATTGTATTTTGTGGTTCTGCCACTGAAATAAATGAATTAATTGAAGTAAAATGAGCTTTCAATGCCCCTGATATGTCTTCTAAATCTGTAACTTTATTTTAGTTCCAGGGAAGTAAATTTATTTTATTTTATTAGATGTAATAGATCTCTTTGTTCTATTTGCTAGTCTGTACTGATTTTAGGATTCAGGATAAAATAATTCATCTTAATATTCTTCAAACTAATCACAGTTTTATGATTTAATAAAACTAAATATTTTGTCTCATTAAGTTTCTTCTCTAGTTCTTTGTTACCTTTTTGAATATCTAATTTAAGCTTATCCATTTTCACTTGCAGTACTATTAAGTCTTTATCCCATTGTTTTTTTATTTACGTACCAAGATAAAATTTTACCATATAAATAAGATTTTAGAGAATCCCACACATAAACTTCAGATGTATCATCAATTGACTTTACTTGTATAATGTCTTGAATTACATTGTTAAAAAATTCCTTAAATTCTTTTTAAATTAGTTATATATGATGGAATTCCGCTAATAGAAAAATGTTTTTAGCATTCATCTCTATTTCAAACATAATACCATTAGGGTTAGATAATAGACATGGGATAATTTAAACTTTGCCTAGTTTTGTTGTCATACCACTAGAAACATGTAGTCTGTCAATCCTAGATTCTAGATATCTATTAAACATAATATTTTAATGCTTTAGCTGATGTTGTCTTTTACAATTAAAGTCCCAGCTAATATAATACTACCTTTAGAATCCTGTATTATCTTCTCAAAGTGTTGTTTAACTACTTTAACACCTAGTCTTGGAATCCAGTAAAGCAGTATAATAGTTTGTAGTAAGTCTATTAATGTTCTCTTTTAATAGATGTGTTTCTTGTAGGAACATGACTTGAGCATTAAATCTTACAACTGTTGCTTAAACTATTTATATTGCTTGAAACATACTTCATATACAACTTATCAGTAGAAGCATTCTGAGGTATTCACATTTTTTTATAAACAAAATTCAATACAAGTTTCTATAGTTATCAATTGAACATGAATTATTAATAATCATGGACACCAATCTATAAATAATTCCAAAATGAAATATTAAACTTTGAAATTAAAATAACTCACAACTTCCTTGAGGTCAAATACCCCTTGTTTGAATAGCATCACTATTCAAATGTAACCTCTAAGTTTTAAATTCCAAAAATAATCTCCTCTTTCTCTGATTCAATGCTTAGTTCATGTAAATGTTGTTTATTAAATTAGATTGAATAATGAGTTTTATTACTTATTATTTTATGATTACGTTTCAAAAATGAACTAACAAAGGCATAAATTAACAGTGTTACCCGTTTGAAAAAATTGTATTTGGTATGAATGTAGATCTAGAAATCTAGATTTCATTATTATATTTTAGTTAATCATTAAATGACATGTATGTAACTTATTATTGTTACATTAAAATGTAACATATAATGTCCCTTATTTTATGTTTCCCACTATTTCGCATGAAGGAAAACAATATGTCATTTCCATCTTTCACTCTGCTTTTCACTCTCACACAATTAATTCAGATTTTATAATAAATTATTTCTTATTCAATGCTATATTAGATTCTCTATGTACGATAAGATACCTAAAGTAGAAGATGCATAATGCAATACACTAAGAAATCACAGAACTAAACTAATCACATAAATAATTTACAATATTAATATTAAAAGGCATCAGCCTTTTCACTTAATACATATTTCCATACTGTAGCTATTAGACTGAAGGTTTCTTATTAAATTAGATTAAGTAATGAGTTTTAATTACTCTTTATTATTTTATGATTATGTTTCAAAAATGAACTGACAAAGAAATAACTCAACATAATATTACCCACTCAGACTATTTAAACTAATGATGTATGTAAATACAGTTCTACAATTCTAGATTTCTTCTTATATGTTAATTGAGCATTTAATGCCATGTATGTTGCTTATCATTTCTACACTAAAAATAAAGCATATAACTTTGTTGTTTTTATTTCCCCCATCCCTTAACATAGAGGAAAATAGTCTATTATTTCTATTATTAGCTAAACTTTTCCTTTTCATATATCTTCTTCAACTCAAATAATACAAATAATATATTCAGGTTTATAACAAAAATATTTGTTATTCAATTTTATGTTAAAACTAAAATCCATAACATCTCCACAAGCCCAAAACCTTACCAGCTACTCAGATATATTTTCCAGCCTGTATTTAACAAACAGTCTCTTACACACTAAATTCAAATTCCTTCCTCTACAAAATAAAGTCTACAATCACTCATCTTTGTATTACCATTACAGATCAAAAGAAAAGCATTTACCCATCATTCACGCATATAAATATTCCAACTTACCCCAATGTGGTGATATCTACCCTAACCTAGGACCCACTTCTTCCTCTCTCAACCCCTCAAATTCTCACAAATCACTAAATATTATGACTCTCAACCTTCAAATTGTTAGAAACAAAATCCCAGAATTCCATGCCTGGATATCTTACAACAAACCTGACATAATGACTGCTACTGAAACCTTACATAAAAGACTCTGAATTCCTCTGTCCAGGATATGCTTCTTTAAGAGCAGATAGATCCCGTAAAAAAGGAGGAGGTGTCACACTACTCTTTCCAAATACATTTACTATAGTTCCATACACTAACCCCATTCCAAAATTCTCTAATGCCAAAATAATAATATCACTCCTAAAAATGAATAACTAAGAATCTGCATTATAGCCCTATATATCCCTCAGGTAATAACATACCTTTGTTAGAAGAAATTCTAGCCTGGACATCAAACAACATAAAAGAATGATATAATTATTCTGGGTGATGTAAACATAAATTGGCTAGATCTCACCTACTGCTCCCCTTCATCCAATACTAATCAATTTAAATGTACTTAGCTTATTACCAATCTAACCAGACCCAATAGAAACAAAGACAGTGGTTCCATCCTTGACTGGATTCTAGTCTCTGACCCAAACAAAATCTCTTCCACAGGCACACTACCCAACAGTATCAGTGACCACCTTCCTGCCTATATTCTGAGTAAAACCTCTCCTTTGCCAAGTCAGCACCAATATAAACAAACAAGAAATCTAACCAATTTTAACCCAACAGTCCTCAACAAAACCTTGAAAAACATCAACTGGGAAAAACTAAAAGTCCTCCCATTTGATGAAGCTGTTGAGTTCTTCATCTCAACATTTCTCAATATTCTAAACAGGATCACCCCACTTCAACAAAAAAGAATAAAAACTATCCATGCCATTTGGCTCACTAGGCCCGCCAAGCAAGTCATGGTTGCTAGAGACAAGTCCTGGAACCTATGGCAATAAAATAAAAACCCTTCCAACCTCTTACAATGTAGGCAAATTTGTAATCAGGTAAAAAACACTATCTAAGCTTTCAAATGATCCATAAATAAAATGCAAAGAAAGTCTGGAATTCTATCACATCTCTACTAAATCCAGGTTTAAAAAACAACCCCTGTCCACATCCTGACAAAACACCTACTGAAAGAGCCACCCTTTTCATCTCATATTTTATCAACACCATATTAAATCTCACTGCTACCTTCTCTCAAGTTAACTGCAATATTAACTCTTGCAACTACAAACCATCCTTCACAAAATACCACTACCCCCACCCCATTCAGCTTTTCTTTCTCTCCTAGACCTACTGCTACAATAACAAAATTGCTTCTCAAGCTTAAACCTGGCAATAATGCTCCTGACAACTTACCCTCTGAATACATTCAAATGTCAGCTAAAGCCATTGCTTACCCTATTAGTATACTTCTTAACAGATCTATCCAGGAGTCCTATGTTCCTAGCATTTGGAAAAAAAAATATATATTCTTTCTCCTCACAAAGCTGGCAACAACACTGACATTTCCAATTTTCACCCTATTGCTATTTTCCCCCCTTTCTCTAAGATCTTGGAAAAACATATTTGTATTCAACTCCAAAACTTTCTGCTTCCTAACCAAATCCTTTCTCCCTATCAGCACAGATTCAAGCCAGGCCACAGTACTATATCAGCTGTCATATCCTACATGGACACAGTTAACTGAGTATCCTCACTCTTTCTTGACCTCTGTAAGGCCTTTGACACAGTTTTCCAACCCTTACTTCATACACAACTCTCTAAACTAGTCATCTCCCCCTCATCCCTAAATTGGTTCTCTAATTATCTAACAAACTGACAAAAAGCTATCAAATGGCAGCACTCTGTCTGCCCATTCCTAAACACATCTACAGTGGTTCCCTAAGGCTCCATACTATGACCTCTTCTTTTCAGTATTTTCAACAACTTTCACTCTGCACTTAGCCAAGGTTCTGTAATACAATATGCCAATGATTTAGCCACCATCTGCTCTGCCAACTCCATATCTGAACTTCAACAAATTACCCAAAATGCCTTTACATCTACTGAAACTTGGATGACCAACAACCATCTTGCCCTTAACCCTAACAAAACAAAAAAAGAAGTTATGTCTTACCATAATGTTCCATCTGTGTTGTTCATCTTCTTTCATTCATCACTGATGGGTTCGGTTCTGAGCCCTCAGAACTGAGTCGGCCTATTACCAAGCTCATGCCAGCCAAAAAAACTCTTGAGCTAAGCTTCTACCCAGAATGCCCTTCTCCTTGTTACCTCAGATTGAGTTTGCTGAAGATAGAGAAGTAAAGCAGAGGCCACTTCTGTGCAAATGCCCTTCTGCACCATTTGGACCCAAAGAATCCCCCAGGAGCCTTTGCCGAGGAAGGGGGTGGGATGTGATGAATGAAAGAAGATGAACAACACAGATGGAATGTTATGGTAAGACATAACTTCTTTAGCTGATGTTGTTAATCTTCTTTCCATTCATCACTGATGGGACTCAAGCTACCTTGAAGTCTATTGGTGGCCCTTATGGAAGAAGATTTCTGAGTACCATTGAGCCGAAGGCAGTTCTCCCTCTGGAGACCAAGTCCAATTTGTAATGATTGATAAAGGTATGAGGTTTAGCCCAAGTGTCTGCTGTGCAAGTGTCATCCACAGAAGCCCTGGAATGGAATGCTACAGATGTTGCCATAGATCTAGTGGAGTGAGCTTTAACCTTTGGCATAGGTTCTTTTGTGAGGGAATAGATAAATAGTATGCAGTCCCTTAGCCATTTTGATAATGTAACCTTGGAAACAGAGTTTCCCATTCTATGCCCAGAAAGATGGAGATGAAAAGTTGTTCAGACTTACAGATAGGCTTAGTCCTGTCTAGGTAGAATCTCAGTTGCCTATGCACATCCAAGGAATGTAGGCAGTAATCTCCTTTATTGGAAAAATTCAGAAAGAACACTGGTAGGTAAATGGTCTGGTTAATGGAAAAATCAGAAACAACTTTGGGGAGGAAGGATGGGTTAGTCGGAGTGATACTCTGTCTTTATGAAAGACCAGATAGGGCCTCTTGATACATAATACCTGTAGCTCCGAGACCTGTCTGGGTGATGTGATGGCTACTAAGAACAAAGATTTCCAGGACAAGAACTTTAGGTCACACTTCGCTGTGGGTTCAAAGAGGGTTTGAGTCAAAGACTGAAGGACTAAAGTGAGGTTCCATGGTTCCACAGGCTGTCTGACAGGAGGCCTGATGTGAGAGGTTCCCTTGAGAAAGGCTTTGCATAGATGTAAGGAGATGAGAGGGGTGCCATCTAGACCATTGTGGAAATTAGAAATCACCGCCAGGTGTACTTGTATGGTAGAGGCAGTGGCTCTATTTTCAAAAAACTTAGACAGGTATTGCAGCACTGCAGTCACTGGAGCCAAATAAAGGTCTAGCATGTTATCTTTAGACCAGATGGAGAACCTCTTCCACTTATCCTGATATAGTCTCCTGTTGGATGGTTTGTGAGAGGCCAGACTGATGTCCCAAACAGGTGAGGTGAGATTAGCTTGCCTGGCAACTAATGGAAGTGGAGAAACCAAGCAGTTAGCTTGAGACTGGACAGATTCAGGTGGCTCAACCCTTGGGGTGAGTAATCAGATCTTGAAGAAGATCCAGAATCCATGGTGGGTTTACTACATGAGGCCGAAGGAAGGGGAACCAAACTTGTTGAGGTTAGAACAGGGCTATGAGGATCACCTTGTATCTCAACTGAAGAGCTTTCTTAAGAACTGTGGGATAAGTGGGATGGGGGATAAGCACAAAGAAGTCCCATGGGCCAATCATAGATCAGAGCATCCCTCTGGGACAACCCCTCTGGGGGGAAAAGGGTGAAGTAGCTGCTGCACTTGTTGCTAGCTGGGGAGGCAAAAAGATAGCAGCAAGGCTGGCCCCAATGGCTGAAGATATCTGTCACCACCTCGGGATTGAGGGACCACTCATGAGGCAGGAAGATGCATCTGCTCAGTTTGCCCACAATTACTTTGGAGCTCCCCAGGATATGCGTTGCTATCAGAAAGTGTTCAGAAGCTATCGCCCACTGCCAGATTCTCATGGCCTTTCGACACAGGGGATAGGACTTGGTTCCTCCTTGCTTGTTGATATACCAGACCACTGACATATTGTCTGACTGAATTGCAATCATCCCAGAAGGGAGAACTGGGTGAAATGCCTGCAATGCTAACAGCACCACTCTCAGTTCTAGAACATTGATAAGCAGGTTGCCCTCTTAGGTGGACCATGCGCCTTGGACTGTCTTTCCCTGGAAATGGTCCTCCACTCAATCAAGGAAGCATATGTAGTCATAATGGTCTTGGGCTGAGGAGACTGGAAGGAGCGACTCCATAGTTCTGCACCTGGCCCCATCCACCAAAGAAGGTCCTGCTTGCATGAGCTGGTTATATAAATCTGGGAACTGAGAGGATGGTAGTTTGGAAACTACTGCAAAAGAAGTAGCAATTGCAGAATTTGTATGTGCAGCTTCGCAAGGGATACTATTGGGATTGAAGCTGTTATGGAACCTGGGACCTGAAGAACCTCCCTTGCTGAAACGTTTGTTTGACAGAGTATCACCTGAACCTGGAGCCTCAATCGCTGGAGTCTGTGGGTTGGGAGCAACACTAGACAGGACCAGGTGTTGAACACTGCTCCAATTAATTCTATTTGCTGAATAGGAGCAAAGTTTGATTTCTCCCATTGTACTGTTATTCCCAGAGTTTTGACAGAGAGAGAGTGTAATGCAGGGCTGTTACCAGTAGACACTTGGTGGGACCAGTGAGGAGCCAGTCATCCAAATATGGAAACACTCAGAATCCTTGTAGTCTCAAATGAGCTGTGACCACTGCCATACACTTCGTGAACACTCTGGGGGCTGTAGAGAGACTGAATGGTAGGGCACAAAACTGATAGTGACTGGCTCCCAGTCAGAAGTTAAGCAGAATCCTGGAGCATTTGTCCATTTTGATGTGGTAATACGCATCCATGAGATCTATCAAGCACATCCAATCACCTACCCTTAAAAAATGGAGACTGGACTGAGCCGTGACCATCCAAAATTTGGTTTGGGTGACAGACTTGTTCAAGCTGCTGAGATCCAGAATGGGTCTCCAGTCCCCTGTCTTTTTGGCACCAAAAAGAATCTTGAGTAGAATCTGGATCCAAATTGGTCTGGTGGGGCTGGTTGGATGACACTTTTTTGAGACAGCTTTTTTATTTCTGAAGCTGCATCTTCCCTTTGACTGGGTGGAATGTCAGGAAGCTTTTTGGAAGTGTTGGTTGACAAAGAAGGGGAATGGTGTAACCTCTGGTGATTATACTCTGCACCCAATGATAGGTGGCAATAGAGTGACAGGCAGCTTGGTGCAGAGCAAAATGACCCCCGACTGCTTCCAGAGGTAAGCAATTGCGCTGTTCTTCAGGAGTGCTGGTAAGGCTGTCCTGGTTATGAGGACCCACCTACCCCCGTAGGGGTGTCTTCTGGAATTGTTACCCCCTCTGCCCCTGGGGTATCATCACCACATGAGGTACGGAAAGGACTCTGGGATTTTTTGTGCAACATTTTCCCACTCTTCTGATTCCTGGAATAGGAACATTGAGGGTTGGAAAACCATAAGCCTATGGCAGACAGGATCTTGCCATCTTGCTTGCACCTGGCTAGTGTGTCCTTCACCTTAGAGCCAAAAAGGGATGATGCTTCAATGGGAGCATTCAGAAAGGAAGACTTGAATGGATCCGTGAGGTCACAAATGCACATTCATGCATGATGTCTCATAACAATGCCTAAACCCGCCTGTCTAGCTGCCCCTTTGGTTGCATGTGATAGAAACCTCATGGAGGAGTTGGAGACTGATTCCAGGGTTGCGAGCTGCAAGGCAACTTTGTCCTTTACCTCATCAGATACCTGTCCTGTGAGTGTTTCAGAGAGTTCGGAGATCAAGTCCCTCTGGAACCTCATGAAATGTGCCAAGTAGTTCAGAGACCATATGGCAAAGGCCGCTGATGCATAAACTCACTTCTCAGGTCTGTCCACCACCCGGGACCTCTGTTGGGTGGGTGAACAACAGGACTCTCCCCAGCCAAGTCCTTTTTTGTGGCCACCACCACCTCCATAGCATTGACTGGTAACCCTCTGGACCAATGCAGGTTCTCCTCAGTTGAGGAAAGAATTTTGTCTGATCTCCGAGGGATCCCCTCAATGGAATCAGGGATCTTCCAAGTGTGCTGCACAATGAGCTAGATGAGCTGGACAAGCTCATCGGCAGGTGGGGTCACCCAAGAGGTACATGGCCAGCTGCAAAAAGACTCCAGGAACACGGAATCCTCAGACAAAGGGTTGGAGGGCTTCCAGTCACCTCTCTATTTCAGCATTTCAAGGATGTCTCCAAAGGAGACATCATCAGGTGGTGACCGTGGGGACCCTTCACCATCATTGTAATCCATGTTTTCCATTAGAGACTCCTCGGGTGAGTCTATGTGCTTCCTCTTGTATGATCTCTTCCAAGGGGCTCCTCAGTGGGGGCCTTTGGGGAAGACTCAGAAGACCAGGTACTCTGAACAGGGGTGCCCTGTGACATCTCTGCCCAGTGCCCTGGGGAGGTGATCTGTGGCAGCTGTAGCTCACGGGGCAAGAATTGGGGTTCCGACATCAATAGAGTACTTTCAGAAGCAAGAGCCCTCTCCATTGCACGGAAAGCATGTCCACCCAAAGAGGAATGGGAGGCTGGAACTGAGAAAGACAACCTCATGACTGGGGTCACACCCCGCTCCGATGAACCTGCCACCACAGACGGATCCTCAAGCAGGATTGGTGCAGATGAGACAACCGGCACCAAGGACGGAAATTAAGGCACACCAGGAACCATGCCATGAGCCAAGGAGCCCGGCCCCCAATCCTGAGATTGAGGAAGGTTCAGTTCTGTGGGAACCAAGGACCAAAGGGGAAAACCTGGAGCCTGAGTGAGGTCCACTATAGGCACCATAGTGGTGGGTTCTGAGAAGGACATCAGAGCAGAAAGCTTCGGAACCAGAATGGTCAAAGGAGGAGAGTAAGATGGAGTCCGTGGAGAAACCAACCCAAGTCCTGAAGGCAGATGGGTCCTTGATGGTGTGGGTATCCCCATGGCTGCCAACAGCTGGTCCACAAGATGCACCACATTGAGTTCTGACAGGCTCTTGGTGGATCTAGTGGATACTCCGGATGGGGAGTCAGGTCGATCAATGAATGGGCTATATGTTTGACCCAGGAATCGATCTACTGAAGGAGAGTATCAAGTCCATGGTGAAAGGTCTGCTTGCACTGTTAACTCATGTTTTGAGACCAATCAAAGGGGTCAAGTCCAGTTTAGTGGAAACAATGGTCGGTGCCAAAGGGGCACTCTGAGCCGATGTGGAGGGTTCCAATGTCATATTAGAGGTAGGCACCAAAGGTGTGCACTGAGCCGGAGTGGTCACAGGTGCCAAAGTCATAGCAGGCATGGTGAGGTCTGTCATTGGTGCTGGAGGCAGAATCAGAGCCAAAGCAGGCACCAATATCATAAGTTTCGTAGTGCTCGGAGCCGACAAGAATGATGCAGATGAGGCTGATTTATGCTCCGAGGACAACTTTGGAACTTTTGGTTTCACGGGGTTACCTTGATCACCTGAGGGTGAAGAGGGAACTGAGTGGGACCTCTTTTTGTCTTTAGTAGGAGGGGTTGAGACCTCCATCGCAGAAATGGTGTCTGAAAAGGGAGACTTAAGTAACCCATTCAGTATCAATTTATTCTTGCTCTCATTCAGAGTGCGTTGACTGAAGCTTTGACAAATGCCACAGGGAGGTTGCACTGAAAGATAGGGCACCCCCAAGCAATACACACAATCATCTTGAGAGTCACTATTAGTTAACTTGCCATGACATGAAGTACAATGCTTAAACCCTGAAGTACCCTTCTTATCTGACATCTTGAAAGAGAGACACAACAGGCTAGCATTTCATCAACAAAATTGAAAATGACTTTGTTTTAGCAAAAAAGGCAAAGTTCAAAACCACACGGTATTATAGATTTACATCAACAGAAGCTACTATTGAAAGGCACTAACTGGCTATGAAAGAAACTAGGAATACCAACTATGGTATTGGAGGAATACCACAAGTGTAAGGAGAGAGGGCCAAACCAACAATGGTACTTGAAATTTTACCAAGGGGTAAAAAATGGAAGAAGGAACAAGATGTAACTGTAATTTGACACAAGAAAGAGTAACGCTCACTAAAAGAAGAAATCTCAATGAGTTTTTCACACAAAAAAAGTTTTCACTTAGCTGAGAGCTCGGCTGAAATGTGACTTTACAGCTACATGGCAAACAAGATCTGGGGTAACAGGGAGAAGGGCATTCTGGGTAGAAGCTTAACTCAAGAGTTTTTTTTGGCTGGCACGAGCTTGGTAATAGGCCGACTTGGTTCCGAGGGCTCAGAACCGAACCCATCAGTGATGAATGGAAAGAAAATTAACAACATCAGATCTCATATTATTCACCCCCAAGAAAACAACTCCCCTAAATAAAGTCAAGTTCACTATTCACTCTCAAAACAAAATTATTATCGAGGTTGTGTCTCATACAAAACTGCTAGGTGTAATACTAAATGAAAACCTGACATTTACCCTGTATATACACAATAGTATAAAAAAACATTTAAATTCGGTATGCTCTATAGACCTCAGCTGCTCCACAAACGAAACCCTTGCCACAACCTACCTTCTACCATCTCTCTCATATGGTGCTCTTCTACTTACAAATGTCCAGTCCTCTCTGAAATCCAAGCTTGAGACCTGTTGCAACAAAATAGCTAAGTTTGTAACTAATGCTAAATACTCCTCCCATCACTGTTCCTCCTTACACTTACTGAACTGGCTTGAACTCCCTCATTGCCCTACATGCTTACAATTAACTACTGCATGCAAAATTATTTTCAAACCTTTAGACTGCCCAGTCATTACTTCTATATTCATTCTCTACCATCCAAATAGGCCTCTCAGATCTGAGAACCAACTTCTCCTGAAAGTAGAAAAAAAATAACCTTCCAGTTGGCCAGATGCTATACCATTCACGGTAGCAAACAGTGGAATACCCTCCCCCTACCAGTAAGGACTACTACAAATACTTCTTCTTTCAAAATGTCTCAGTGGCAACACCTCTTCACTATATGGAACTGCACATGTGCCAAGTCTGCATCTTTCAGCACCTGATTCCCCAGTTTTCCATTACTATTAACTATACTCCAGTACTTTTGGTCTTGTAGAACTCTTGTATCTACCAGTATGACTACTGAAAGAAATACTAGCTATGATTACTATATTGTTATACCTACCTGATAGTCATATTGAACTGATGTGATTGACATGTACCCCTAGGCTGTATTTTCATGTTTATATCACGTTATCGAAAGATGAAAATAGCAAATGCTATTTCATCGAACCTAAAATATCTAAACCTCATAATACTGAACATTCAGAACAGCAAATTTTTTCCTTGGGAAAAAATTCGCTATTCCGAAACACATACACACAACACAAGCACACCTAAAAAACATCAATACACACACAAACACTTATAATCCTACAACTAACCCTACACTAAATTATACATACACTATCTATCCACTTACCTTAACCCAAACCCTAACCCTAAGGTCCGTCACTATCGCACACTCACCTAACCCACACCCTAACCCTAACTCACTTAACCCGCCACTAACCCTAATTCACCTAACCTGCGCCCTAACCCTAACTCACCTAACTCGTGCCCTAACCCTAACTCACCTAACCCATGCCCTAATCCTAACAACCACACAATCGCACACTTACCTGAACCCGACCCATAAATTTCCACCACAGCGCTGAAAATAGCGAAGCCACAGAACCGACCAATCGAATTATTTCTCTAGGAAAGAATTCGCTGTTCTGCAGCTTCGCTATTTTTAGTGTTCGCTCAAAACGGGTCGATATTAGAACATCCAAAGTTTCAAAACTTTGATGTTCTGATATAGACCAGTATTTTATACTACAGCCTTATTGTTGTCCTTGCAGAACTTATTTTCACAAATTGCTATACTTGTTATTTGAAGTTTATGATATTGACATTTTACCCTTATGTATTCAACTGTTACTCTTGACATGTGTATCGAATTGTGTCTCTTGTATTATTATGAGCATGTATATGCAGAGCTTTTCTCCCAGGCATCCACTGAAAATGGGCTCTTTTTGGCCCAGGTGACTATCCTGGTAAACAAATGCAAATAAAAAAAATAAATAACAAATGTTTGATTCTCTATGTACAGTACGTCATATAATGTGAATGGATATGCAACACAATACTAAAAAACCTTAAAACCAATCAATGTCTCATAAATGAGCTATTAATATAAGAAGGCAAGTTTCAAAAAATGAAGCAGGAGCAGACAACAGGAAATAACAATAACAAAAAATAATATAACCATTGATATTTTCCACTTAACATGTAACATGTCAGAATGTCAACTTCAGTTTTTCTAAAAGTATTATCTCATCTCTTCACTCCATATCAAAAGGAAAACATTAATTAGATTTCAGCCTTTTTACTTAGCATATGCTTCCATACTGTTTCCATTACATTGCATTTATATTGGATATGAGAAATATCTAAAGATGTAATTAATAATACAATCATAAAGATAGGTATGTTAACTTTAGATAATTACATTTTCTCCCCTTTTTCTTATCCTCTACTTCTTAATAATGCAATACTAATATATCCAGCTATAAACGTAACGTGTAATGTGTCTTTGAGAACCTGCTTATAACATTATGCAGTTTAAACTAACATAAATCTAAGTTTCTGGTTTTAGTGTTCATATTGCCTGCAGAGAAAATTAGGAATTATTATAAATAAACATCTAACTGGAAATGAGTACCTCAGCTGTAACATATTTTGATGTATTTTATAACTAGCCAAAGGTTGTTAGTAGAAATCACATTAAAAAGAAGTTAGAAATTACTTAGTTTAGTGTTTACTAGCTTCACCTCTACCATGACTTTTAACCTCTTGCTACTACATCACTTCTTTCCATCTAATTTCCTTCTCACAAGAGTAATGCACCCAAGAGAAAAAGAAAGAAAGAAGAAACGAATCAGCTCGTGACCTCGGTGGGAAAATGAGGATGCAACTTCTGATAATGATAAGGTAAAAAAAGCATCATATAAGAGCTTGTGAACAACAGGCAAGTCCTGGATCTCTTAAGGAATCTGATGACCAGGGCTGAGAAATATGTCAAAACAATGAGCCTCCCTCTTCCAAAAATACAAAGTCATGTCAAACAGCTTCCCACACAAAGAGATACACCAGAGACAATAAAAAACAGCACATCATCTCCAGATCCACATAAGTCACAAAAACAAATCTCCAAGTAACCAGTACTCTGCCAAGTCTTAGAAAAAGATACATAGGCTAAATAAACATCATCACTCTGCACAACCACCAACCGAGCACACATCAACCAGTAAGCCAGTACACATCTATACAAGAACAATAAACAAAGGACAAGAAAGGAGGGAGAGAGAAAAGAAAGAAAGAAAGAAGAAAAAAAATCCGTATAACATTTATCAATATGTGATACACAGAAACAAACAACAGCTCAAGAAAACAAATTATAGAGAGAGAGAGAGAGCTAATGTTCATTTATATAAAGTAGCCACAGAAGAAAAAGGGAAAATGAAGGAAACAGAAAGAAATAAAGGGGAGAGGAAAGAAGAAAATAAAATACAGTTATCAAAGAGCATATTTATATTCAATAGAGTATATCAGATGTTGTCAAAAAGTGAAATGTTTCTTTACACTAAGTAACACAGGATGTAAGAAGTTATGAAACAATAATAATTTAAATCACTTTTATCTTATAAATGTATACATCTGTTATTTTCTCTTCCAACTTGAAACAGGAAAAAGCATTTGTTAAAGGAAGGATCATAATACCAAATACATATGAATATCTATACTTTAGGATTATTGTTTAACTTAAACCAAAAATAAAAGTCCATATATTTATTTGTCTTTTAATTTATTTTTCTTCATGGCTGTTTTCCATCCATTTTTCTCTGCATGTCTCTTCAAAGAACTATGTTCCAGTCTATATCTTCTATTTGATACAGATTTTTTGTTTGTTTATTTTTAGGAAAGTCATAGCTGATTCCAGCGTTTCAAATATTTTGATACCATCTGTAAGAAATAGTTTAAGTCTAGCTGGAAATAATAAATGTGCTTTAATCTGTCTCTTTTTTTCCGTTCTTTTATCAAAGGAAGAAATTCTTATCTTTTTGATATTACTAAAGCTGAGTAGTCATTATCAAATCTTATTATATTTCCATCTATTTTAATCGGAGAATTTGACCATATTCCTTATCTTGGCAAGAAAAAAGTCTTACAATTATGGATCTCGGATTGGTGTTTTTCAAAGATGAAGGAGCCACAAGTGACCTGTATGAACTTTCGATACAAAAGGACAAGGATTCAGGTAATTTCAAAGTCTTTGGAAGCCAAGATGTTAGAAAATTAACCACGTTGTCACCTTCTGTTTTTTTTTCTGGTAAACCATAAATGCGGATGTTATTTCTTCTAGAGCTATTTTTAAGGTCATCTATTTGGCTTAGAAAAGAAGTGTTCTGTTTTAATAGAAAGTCAGTATTATGTTCATCTTCTGACACTCTTTCTTCTATATCATTTAGAGCATCCTCTATACCAGAAATCTGAGTTTTTTGTTGTTTTAATATTTTACATAATTGCTCCATTTTTTGTGTATTTTCTTTAAAATTATCCTGTTTATTGTCCATTCTATCTAATTTTATTGAAAGTTCTCTTATGTTTGTAAGAACGGACTGTAGTTTTTTCTTTAATGACAAATCGTGACAGTTTGATTTTGAGCAACTCATTCTGGAGAAGTAAGCAGAAACCTTTTTGTTTAAATGATGACAAGAATTAAGATAGAGGAAAGTGTAAAATCCAAATAAGACCTTCCAGTATCTTGAAAAGTAAATAATTCCACAAAAGTGATAAGTTTAAAATATGTTAAATCCACAAAAATGACCAAAAACAAGTAAAAGGAACAAAACAGCATGCCAGTAAATCTTTTCAAAAGTTTACTATCCAAAACGTATTCCACTTGACTTTAAGCACTTTTTGTTTGCACTGAAGCAAACTTCATCAGAAGTCAAGCTCTATAAAACAAACACAATTTAAAAATACTAAATACAATGACGTATCTTATACACATAAAGGCACTGCTTAAGTTAAAGGTACAGACACTTACCCCTATGTGTAGTGAATTTAAAAGGACAACGATAATCTACCAAAAACATTTACCTCAGATAAAATGTTTTACATTCATCTATGTCAAACAATACTACTTACTTAAACAAAAATACATTAAATATTACGAACAATCATATTCCATCCTATATGTAACTGTGAACCTAAAAACTATCTACTAAATAATTTAATACAATGCTATATACACACTAGTGATTTCATTTTTTACTACATTGAATTCGGGCCAATTTATTATTCTTAATGGCCCAAATTTTTATTTTTCAAGACACACGCTATAGAACACGTGTCATTCAAACCAGGTACCCTATAAGCATCTAACCTTAGCTGCCATGATAGTTCCAATTCTTCCAAAAGAATTGGTATAGGACCACCTCTTATAGGAAAAACTACTTGGTCTATTGCCATATAAGAAAAACCATGACCACTATGGGCATGAACATGTTTTGCCAGTGTGTTATCCAACTTACTTTTTGTAATTGCATACTGATGTTCATATACTCTATTTCTCAATTTGCTTTCGGTTTTTCCGATATAAAACGCAGAGCACTGTTTACACCTCACAAGATAAACAACAAACTTAGATTGACAATTGAATTTAGCTCTTACCTTATATTGTCTGTTTTTTACTAAGAAAGTGCTAGCTGTATCCATGTATTTACAATACGCGCACGCTTCACATTTAAACATGCCAGTTATCCGAGATGTAGACTGAACATCAAAGTCAAGTATACTTTTGAAATTTCTACCCTTTCTAAACAGCGTTTGTGGCATGTCACCTAATTTATCTAATATTACTGGTGACATTCTAAACAGCCCCCAATTCTTTTTTAATATATCAATTACCAAAGGGCTATCACAACTAAAAGTTGTGATAAATTTTAACCTAGGATCACATCCCTCACTAGGAAAGTTTTCCTCATTTTGTCCTTGTATTTCTACTTGAACTGATGGTATTAAGATTTGACTATTCCCATCACTAACAGCTTTTACACTCAGTATTGGGACATATATCAGATTTACTCTTTTTGATTTCACTTCATCGATCAACTTGTATAAAATTAGCCTGGTAGCCACGTACCAGAAACATTGACTTGAGACAGTCACATTCAGCAAGGAAATCACTCAGTTGTGTATTAATACGGGCTGCTCTAACCAACTGGCCCTTAACAACTGAGCGTTTCTGATAGAAAGGGTGGCTACTTGAAAAATGAAAAAAATCATTTGAATCCATTGCCTTCCTATGTATACTAGCTTGAAAACAAGAACAACAACAATATAAGGTAAGAGCTAAATTCAATTGTCAATCTAAGTTTGTTGTTTATCTTGTGAGGTGTAAGTAGTGCTCTGCATTTTATATCGGAAAAACCGAACGCAAATTGAGAAATAGAGTATATGAAAATCAGTATGCAATCACAAAAAGTAAGTTGGATAACGCACTGGCAAAACATGTTCATGCCCATAGTGGTCATGGTTTTTCTTATATGGCAATAGACCAAGTAGTTTTTCCTATAAGAGGTGGTCCTATGCCAATTCTTTTGGAAGAATTGGAACTATCATGGCAGATAAGGTTAGATGCTTATAGGGTACCTGGTTTGAATGACGTGCTCTATAGCTTGTGTCTTGAAAAATAAAAATTTAGGCCGTTAAGAATATAATAAATTGGCCCGAATTCAATGTAGTAAAAAATGAAATCACTAGTGTATATAGTATTGTATTAAATTATTTAGTAGATAGTTTTTAGGTTCACAGTTACATATAGGATGGAATATGATTGTTCGTATTATTTAATGTATTTTTGTTTAAGTAAGTAGCATTGTTTTACATAGATGAATGTAAAACATTTTATCTGAGGTAAATGTTTTTGGTAGATTATTGTTGTCCTTTTAAATTCACTACACATAGTGGTAAGTGTCTGTACCTTTAACTTAAACAGTGCCTTTATGTGTAATAGATACATCATTGTATTTAGTATTTTTAAATTGTGTTCGTTTTATAGAGCTTGACTTCTGATGAAGTTTGCTTCAGTGCAAACGAAAAGCGCTTAAAGTCAAGTGGAATACGTTTTGGATAGTAAACTTTTGAAAAGATTTACTGGCGTGCTGTTTTGTTCCTTTTACTTGTTTTTGGTTGTTTTTGTGGATTTAACATGTCTTTTGGTACAGCTGCGAGTCAAAATCTTTTTCCAACGGTTTGCTAAACTCAACTTGAGAATGGAAATGAGTCTGTTCTTAGCAGTAGGAATATCACTGCTGCTTTGGACATTGGTAAAGACACAAGGGACAACGATACTAGTGTCAGGAAGAGTAACACTGATACTGTCAATGGTGCTGCTGAATCTATGTTCAGCTCTTTTTTAACTCAAATCCAGTCTATTATGAGTAGACTTGACCGGATCGATGAAAATCAGCGGCAGTTATTTGGGTCAATGCAGCAGCCGATAAGGACATCAAGTCAACAAGGTATAGAGTTACCTTATTCTCTTATCAGCCCTGTTAACTTGGATTCTGTACCCCATTCCGGTCAAGTGTTACAATCAAATGAACGGCCGTTACAACCTAATGAACAGTCACAACAGCTTAATGAATGGCCGGCTGAATCAAGAACAGCCGTAAATCCTATTGGAACAACAATGGACTGTTCTAAAAATGGTCAACTTTATTTGCAACAACGGATGTTGCCTACACAAGTTTCGAGTAATGTGACCAGTTCTACAGGCAGTAACACCATGCCGGTAGTACAAAACAACATCATTCCCTTGCAGCTTATTGGATCACCTTCTGGTAAATCTTTGGAATGTTGGTTATCGGACAATTTTTCTCTAACTGGTTTGTCCACTATGAGGAGGTTGAGTGATTCAGCTGAAGGAGGTAATAATGTAATATCTTCACTAGTGTCTGACTTAAAATTGTTTGACTCATATTTGCTCAAAGTTAAAAAACTTCAACTTGAAATTGCGTACTTTAATGAGTGTTTAAAGTCTAAGATAGTACCTAAGGGTTTAAGATGTCACCACTTTCCAACTGGTTTGGAAGACGGTTCTCCATTTCACTCAGACTTGATTAAATTATTTGACCGGCATGGCCTGGAGCTGTTGGAGACCATCACCAAACATTATAATATATGGGTGGATAACTTAACCAAGACTATAATAGACTTGGATGTAAAAATCAAAAATGACTTTAACTTTGAGCGGTACAAATTTGAATATGGGTGAATCTTTTCTAGCATCGACGAACACATGGCTAAACTAAATCAAAATAAAATTAGGAAGCTAAAAAGAGATCTTAAGGCATATGAACAAGGTTTAGCCTAACCTAAACCATCTGTGGCCCAAGTATTATGGACTAAATCAAACACAATCAATAATGTTCCAGCATCTAGTAATACATGCACCAGTAACAGTGCAGTGAACTTTAATTTGAACCATGCACTTTCTGGAGCTGATGTGCCCCTATCCAAAGACGATCATGTTGAAAATTCTGGGCATGTTGTTAATAATAAGGAAACAGTTGTTAGACGAAGTGAAAGATTACTAAAAGCTTCTAAAACAGCTAGTAATCCACAGCCTCAGACTAATCAATCCCATAACAAGGATTTTCAAGAGGGCAAACGAACAGGAGCAAGGCCGAAACAGAGGTACTACCCTCAGAACAACAGGCGGAACAACAGGAACAGGAAGTGGAGGAAATAACACTGTGTGAGTCATGGGAACACCAATTTGGTGTTTTTATGAACTCCACTTATAGTTCAACATTTTATGAAGAAGAAGGTAGTGAGAGTTCTATATTGGATGAAGATGTGATGGTCCCCACAACAGTGCTTAATCAAAAATGTGACTTTACAGTTTACAATTATTCTTCCACTATAATTACAACAGATATTGCTAACCTGTTAGCAAAAGGGTACACCTTTGTACCATCTCAAAAATTAGATCTTGTCAAAACAATAATTGACATTAAACTTTTTGTTAGAAAGTTAAATTTGTTCCTTTTAATGGGAAACCATGCAACTACATCTTGCAACGTTAACCACCTTTTTGTCCCAAGTACGTTTAACCCTCCTTTAAATCCCATCTTGCAAATATTTGAGCAGATATGTGAACTGGATATTAGACAAATTCCCCACTTCAGAGGAAGGAAGGGGCTTAAATCTAATATCACCAGTGAAGAAAGGGAGATTCTGGATTTTATTAAATCACAGAAAATAAGGGTATGTAAGCCAGCCAAAGGAGGCGGAATTGCCATTTTTGACATCAGTGATTATACTTTACAGATGGAGTCACTGCTTGATACACCTGCGTATCAAATCAGTTCTCATTCTGAAGTGAACAGAGCCTATCAGTTAATAGATATGTGCATCAAGGACCAATTTATTGAAGGTAGGATAGACCAGAAAGTTTTGAATTATTTATCAGTACTGTACCCACGTTATCTGTACATGTTCGGTATCCCTAAGTTACACAAGTGCCTAGAAAAACCACCTATGCGACCGTTAGTTGATGGCCGTAACTCACCCACTTACCCTATAGCAAAGTTTATTGATAGTCTGTTAAAAAAGTATCTGTCAGGTGAGTCATAGGTGTGTAGAGATTCATGGTCCTTCTTGGAAGAATTTAATAAGGTGGATTATAGTGATGACTATAATTTTTTGACTATAGACGTCAAAGATCTCTACACCTGTATCTCCCACACTACAGGCATTGACTGGGTAGCTATCAGGTTAAATCAAAATGGTGCTTCCAATAGTGAGATCAGCCTGATTGTTGAGCTATTAGATATAGTTCTCACAAAAAATTACTTCATGTTTGGTGAGAATTTTTATTTGAAAAAATCAGGTGTAGCTATGGGGTCACCCTGTGGGGGGAGTTTTGCCAATATGGTTATGGCACAATGGGAAACCAAATACATTTTTAAAAATACTGATTTAGTAAAAAATATTATATATTATACGAGGTTCCTGGATGACATTTTTATTTTATTAAAGGGTTCAGTTCAAGAAAGCTCCATATTAGTTCATTATTTAAATCAAACTACAGATTTCCTTTCATTTACTTCATCGTTCAACACAGAAGCAATATCATATTTGGATATTTTACTAGTGAAAAATAGATCTTTACGTTGTTTTCAAGTTAGTATACATAGGAACAACCGATCAAGTATTCCAATAGCAGCCAACTGGTAAAAAATAAACAGCTCCTGCAGGTAACAGACGGTGGAACGTAGCTAGGATAGCCCCGAACAGTTCAAATAGATGCCACAAAGTAACTGTTTAAACAGAAAGTAAAATAGATGCCACAAAGTAACTGTTTAAACTAAACGTAAATACCCCAATACTGCTGCCGAGCTTAGCAAGTCTCCAGAGTGTAGAGTATACTTGTGGATGCAAGTACAAAATCCATGAACTGTGACAATAACAAAACCCAATTGCTCCAAACTCAAATAAGGTAAAAAAACGCTGAATGGAAATACTGAATCCTTTAATGACAACGATAACACATCCAGTAGCACTAGTTAAGCACTTTCATCTGCACCATCGCAGACTTCATCAGAACTAGTGCCAACATCATAATCCCTTGATTTAAAAACAGTTTTTGGCGCCAACCTTTAATTCTCCATTTAAAGAGACAGTAATCCACTGCAGTATCACTATAAATACATAATAAAGCTAAAAACGATGAATTTAATAACATAATGATTAAAAAATACATATAAATTCTACTAAACATTATTAAAATATGTTCTACTAAACATTGTTAAAAGTTTAAAATGAATCCAGAATTAAAAAAGGTTTTATACTGATGAAATCATTAATACCTGGATTTCTAGTTGAATCAGTCAAAATCTGCCACTTGCTCTCTTTACAGGCTAGTCTTGTTTTCCAATCACCCCCAAAAAGTGTTTCCTTCTCCTCATCTATAATAAAGAATGAAAATATATGTTCTTCACCACATTTCTTAATATGTCTGTATAGTGCATTTTTGCTATCCATTTTCTTGATTCTATAATAATGTTCATAAATACGTTTCTTTAGCTCCCTTTCTGTTTTGCCTATATAATAGGCCGAACATTGTTTACATTGAGCTAAATATACTATATGCTTGGTGCAGCAATTGCCCCCTATACTCCTAATCCTAGTGTGGTTAATATCATTCAAAACAATATCACTGTTGGTGTTTATGTATTTACATTGTTTACATCTTCCACACTTTCTAGTGAATAACTTTCCTTTTTTATTTTCACCTTTTCTTAACTTTGAATTTTCCAATAACCTTTTTATATTGGGACCTGTCTTATACACAATCCTAGGTTTCTCACCTAAAATCTTTTTGTTAACATCTGTGACTGTTATAACGTCCCAATATTTGTATATAATGTCCTTAATCTTTGTACTAAAAGGTGTGTAGGTCAAAACACATACTCTACCCATATTTCCATTCTGTGTGTTTCCATTAATCTCCCTTGCATAACCCAATAAGGGTTTGTATTTAGATCCCCATTGGGATTTGACATATTCAATTGTATCAATAATCATGCCCTAGGGTATCCCCTTTTTTCAAATAATTCCGCTAGAAGTTCCATTTCTCCTTCCATGAGTTTTCTGGTTGATGACATCCTAGCACATCTAATACATTGTCCCTTGATAATATTTTTAAAATATGCGGAGGATGTTCACTCCCATAATATAAATAATCATTGGAAAATGTACTTTTCCGGTATATCTTAGATGTAAAACCTTCATCATTCAAACCTATGTAAACATCCAAATAGGGAATACCGGTATTACTGGTGTCATGGGTAAATTTCAAAAAGTTGGTCGTACCATTGATATATTCAACAAATTGTGTTATTTTTTCTTTTGGTCCTTTCCACAAAATAAATATATCGTCCAAAAATCTCACATAGAAGGTGATATAACTAGAGAATACACAATTGGTAATAAATTCATTCTCCCAATCAGACATAACTAAATTGGCAAAAATGGGGGCACATGATGCCCCCATGGCAACTCCCTTGCTCTGTCTGAAAAATTCACCCTCAAAAGTGAGATAATTGTGGTCCAATACTAAACCCATCATATCTAGGATTAAATTTATTTTGTCCCAAGTCATTGACGAAAACTTCCTTAAACTTCTGGCAAACCTCTCAAGCCCTTCGTCCTTGGGGATACACGAAAATAAATCACATACATCAATGGTAATTAATGTGCACTGTTCCGTCCATATTTCAGGACTAAGCTTAGCCAAAAAATCCCATGAGTCCTTAATAATAAAAGGTACGTTTTGATAAATGTGCTTGGTCCATCTATCAATTGCTACTCCTATATTGTATGTCTTTGACTTCGAGCCTGAAATAATAGGTCTAAAAGGTGGTTTAGTCAGAGATTTATGGATCTTGGGAATTCCTATTATCCGAGCCATAACTGGAAAATCAACTTTTAAAAATTTATAAAGTTCATCAGTAATCCGATTGTCAATCAAATATTCTTCCAATGCTGAATCGATTCTCCTGAAACCTGTGTTGATTTGATTGATAGAAACCAATTCATAATTTCCTGAAAGGTGTAGTATGTTGTGTATCTCAGTGACATAGGCCTTCTTGGAGTAAATGACTGCCCCCCTACCCTTGTCGGGTTTCATTATTCTTACTTCCTGCTTGTGCATGTATTCATTCAAAACAGCTCTTTCTTCTTTTGTAATATTGTCATCTACTAATTCCTGGTTTTTCCGATACCCTTTAGTAATTTCTTTGTTCAAATGGTATACGTCTTTACATACCATCTGATCAAACACATTAACCTGGGGGTTGTACTGTGGTACGAAAGTGCTTTTTCTTTTCAATTCAGTAGGTATATATGTAGCCTCATCTTCCTTGTCTCTATCAAAAAGGAGAGCAAGGTTAAGCCTCCGACTATATAATTTAATTTCCTTAATATGATCTACTAAATTGAATTTTTGTGAGGGTACGAATTTAGTGCCTTTACATAGAAGAGAGCACAAGTCATCCTTGATTGGTATGTCTGTATAATTGTATACATTGAAGCCTTGAAAGTTTGTTATACTGGGCTTGTCTTTTTCTAAGGTAACTACTACCTGTGTAACCGTGTTCAAGGTTCCATCCTGTACACATAATGTACCTTTGTTGTTGGTAACACGGGAGGATATATCCAAATGAATATTGCTAAATGAAACTGGAGAAAAAGTACCTATGGGTGCCTCTTTAGCCTGAATAAGTCTTGATTTTAATTGTATTTCCTGTTGCTCTGGAAATTTGTTCTCCCATAATTCTGATGGTGTCTTCCTCCCTGAAAATTTTCATGTCTATCCAACTCTCTCCTACCTCTAACATAGGTGTACCCTTCTTCTGATCTGTACTTCCTATCTTGTGGCCAAACATATACCTTACAAGTTCTATATGACTCCATGTCTCGTTCCAATTTTTTATTTTTTCTACGGAAAATGTTTTCTGCTGTAGTCTCTGCCATTTGAAATTGTTTATGGTATAAGTCATACCATTGCTCAAAAGCAGGGTTACGCAAAATAGTTTCATTAACATTCTCAACTTCATCAATAAGAACATTTAACTTATCATCATAACATTTTAATAACAAGTTCATATATGATATACCAAAATCATCAAATAAACTGTTAAATGCAGAAATAACACTTTCATTATATTCTACTCCCATAGGTAGTTTGAAAAACCTGATACCTTTGGGGACTACCTTAGAATTGATACATTGTTTTAAGTAAGCTTTATCAACTTTTATATTCTGTATTTGTATTAAAATATTTCCCATCTTGTATATATTACTTTTGATGGATTCATATCCATCACCATCACCATATTTTTTATTATTATTGTGTTTAAACATATCATTAGAATGTGATGAATTAAAAGCGTAATCATTTTTGAGAAAGTTGTCAAAAGTTAAATGATTGCTATTAACATGTTTGCCCTGCACAACTCTCTTGTTTCCCCCAGTTTTTTCAGTAGATCGTAAATGAGAATCACTAGGTACAGTACCTTTAGTTTTCATATTCGGCATACATGCCATCGCAGAGTAAGTCCGTTTGGGCGGAACATTTTTCGGCTTAGCCCCTCTATAATCAATTTCTGCTCGACTATGAAAAAAGCTAAAATCGAAAGTAAAATCCTTTTCTGGTGTTAACAAGTCATCCGTGCCCTTTAGGATCATATCAATATTGCCAGTTCTATGTGATGACCCAGTTCGATTAAAACAACCCTGTCCATTGGGTATTTCCACATTAGTCTCTACAGTAAGCATTACATCACTACCACTATTTTCCCGTATCCTTGGCGTGTCCTTGTGTGATGATGTCCGTTCATGATTTCCGTTACTTTGTGTAGTTTTAATGATCGACGTGACCAGTTCCGTGAGCTTACTTACATCTTGATGTAGTCTGGCTACTTCAGCCCTTAAAAGGAGAACTTCCAGTTATGGCTCGGATAATAGGAATTCCCAAGATCCATAAATCTCTGACTAAACCACCTTTTAGACCTATTATTTCAGGCTCGAAGTCAAAGACATACAATATAGGAGTAACAATTGATAGATGGACCAAGCACATTTATCAAAACGTACCTTTTATTATTAAGGACTCATGGGATTTTTTGGCTAAGCTTAGTCCTGAAATATGGACGGAACAGTGCACATTAATTACCATTGATGTATGTGATTTATTTTCGTGTATCCCCAAGGACGAAGGGCTTGAGAGGTTTGCCAGAAGTTTAAGGAAGTTTTCACAATGACTTGGGACAAAATAAATTTAATCCTAGATATGATGGGTTTAGTATTGGACCACAATTATCTCACTTTTGAGGGTGAATTTTTCAGACAGAGCAAGGGAGTTGCCATGGGGGCATCATGTGCCCCCATTTTTGCCAATTTAGTTATGTCTGATTGGGAGAATGAATTTATTACCAATTGTGTATTCTCTAGTTATATCACCTTCTATGTGAGATTTTTGGACGATATATTTATTTTGTGGAAAGGACCAAAAGAAAAAATAACACAATTTGTTGAATATATCAATGGTACGACCAACTTTTTGAAATTTACCCATGACACCAGTAATACCGGTATTCCCTATTTGGATGTTTACATAGGTTTGAATGATGAAGGTTTTACATCTAAGATATACCGGAAAAGTACATTTTCCAATGATTATTTATATTATGGGAGTGAACATCCTCCGCATATTTTTAAAAATATTATCAAGGGACAATGTATTAGATGTGCTAGGATGTCATCAACCAGAAAACTCATGGAAGGAGAAATGGAACTTCTAGCGGAATTATTTGAAAAAAGGGGATACCCTAGGGGCATGATTATTGATACAATTGAATATGTCAAATCCCAATGGGGATCTAAATACAAACCCTTATTGGGTTATGCAAGGGAGATTAATGGAAACACACAGAATGGAAATATGGGTAGAGTATGTGTTTTGACCTACACACCTTTTAGTACAAAGATTAAGGACATTATATACAAATATTGGGACGTTATAACAGTCACAGATGTTAACAAAAAGATTTTAGGTGAGAAACCTAGGATTGTGTATAAGACAGGTCCCAATATAAAAAGGTTATTGGAAAATTCAAAGTTAAGAAAAGGTGAAAATAAAAAAGGAAAGTTATTCACTAGAAAGTGTGGAAGATGTAAACAATGTAAATACATAAACACCAACAGTGATATTGTTTTGAATGATATTAACCACACTAGGATTAGGAGTATATGGGGCAATTGCTGCACCAAGCATATAGTATATTTAGCTCAATGTAAACAATGTTCGGCCTATTATATAGGCAAAACAGAAAGGGAGCTAAAGAAACGATTTATGAACATTATTATAGAATCAAGAAAATGGATAGCAAAAATGCACTATACAGACATATTAAGAAATGTGGTGAAGAACATATATTTTCATTCTTTATTATAGATGAGGAGAAGGAAACACTTTTTGGGTGATTGGAAAACAAGACTAGCCTGTAAAGAGAGCAAGTGGCAGATTTTGACTGATTCAACTAGAAATCCAGGTATTAATGATTTCATCAGTATAAAACCTTTTTTAATTCTGGATTCATTTTAAACTTTTAACAATGTTTAGTAGAACATATTTTAATAATGTTTAGTAGAATTTATATGTATTTTTTAATCATTATGTTATTAAATTCATCGTTTTTAGCTTTATTATGTATTTATAGTGATACTGCAGTGGATTACTGTCTCTTTAAATGGAGAATTAAAGGTTGGCGCCAAAAACTGTTTTTAAATCAAGGGATTATGATGTTGGCACTAGTTCTGATGAATTCTGTGATGGTGCAGATGAAAGCGCTTAACTAGTGCTACTGGATGTGTTATCGTTGTCATTAAAGGATTCAGTATTTCCATTCAGCGGTTTTTTACCTTATTTGAGTTTGGAGCAATTGGGTTTTGTTATTGTCACAGTTCATGGATTTTGTACTTGCATCCACAAGTATACTCTACACTCTGGAGACTTGCTAAGCTCGGCAGCAGTATTGGGGTATTTACGTTTAGTTTAAACAGTTACTTTGTGGCATCTATTTTACGTTCTGTTTAAACAGTTACTTTGTGGCATCTATTTGAACTGTTCGGGGCTATCCTAGCTACGTTCCACCGTCTGTTACCTGCAGGAGCTGTTTATTTTTTACCAGTATACATAGGAAGGCAACGTATTCAAATGATTTTTTGCATTTTTCAAGTAGCCACCCTTTCTATCAGAAACGCTCAGTTGTTAAGGGCCAATTGGTTAGAGCAGCCTGTATTAATACACAACTGAGTGATTTCCTTGCTGAATATGACTGTCTCAAGTCAATGTTTCTGGCACGTGGCTACCCGGCTAATTTATTAGACAAGTTGATCGATGAAGTGAAATCAAAAAGAGTAAATCTGATATATGTCCCAATACTGAGCGTAAAAGCTGTTAGTGATGGGAATAGTCAAATTTTAATACCATCAGTTCAAGTAGAAATACAAGGGCAAAATGAGGAAAACTTTCCTAGTGAGGGATGTGATTCTAGGTTAAAATTTATCACAACTTTTAGTTGTGATAGCCATTTGGTAATTGATATATTAAAAAAGAATTGGGAGCTGTTTAGAATGTCACCAGTAATATTAGATAAATTAGGTGACATGCCACAAACGGCATTTAGAAAGGGTAGAAATTTGAAAAGTATACTTGAATCTGATATTCAGTCTACATCTTGGATAACTGGCATGTTTAAATGTGAAGCGCTCACTTATTGTAAATGCATGGATACAGCTAGCACTTTCTTAGTAAAAAACAGACAATATAAGGTAAGAGCTAAATTCAATTGTCAATCTAAGTTTGTTGTTTATCTTGCGAGGTGTAAACAGTGCTCTGCGTTTTATATCGGAAAAACCGAACACAAATTGAGAAATAGAGTATATGAACATCAGTATGCAATTACAAAAAGTAAGTTGGATAACACACTGGCAAAACATGTTCATGCCCATAGTGGTCATGGTTTTTCTTATATGGCAATAGACCAAGTAGTTTTTCCTATAAGAGGTGGTCTTATGCCAATTCTTTTGGAAGAATTGGAACTATCATGGCAGATAAGGTTAGATGCTTATGGGGTACCTGGTTTGAATGACACGTGTTCTTTAGCTTGTGTCTTGAAAAATAAAAATTTGGGCCATTAAGAATATAATAAATTGGCCCGAATTCAATGCAGTAAAAAATGAAATCACTAGTGTATATAGAATTGTATTAAATTATTTAGTAGATAGTTTTTAGGTTCACAGTTACATATAGGATGGAACATAATTGTTCGTATTATTTAATGTATTTTTGTTTAAGTAAGTAGTATTGTTTTACATAGATGAATGTAAAACATTTTATCTGAGGTGAATGTTTTTGGTAGATTATCGTTGTCCTTTTAAATACACTACACATAGGGGTAAGTGTCTGTACCTTTAACTTAAACAGTGCTTTTATGTGTAATAGATATGTCATTGTATTTAGTATTTTTAAATTGTGTTTGTTTTATAGAGCTTGCTTCTGATGAAGTTTGCTTCAGTGCAAATGAAAAGCGCTTAAAGTCAAGTGGAATATGTTTTGGATAGTAAACTTTTGAAAAGATTTACTGGCGTGCTGTTTTGTTCCTATAAGTTTAAAATATCATAAACTTTATAATTCCTGTCAGAAATATAAGAAATATAGCAGAGGAGAGAAACTAAGCTGTTAGCCTGTTACCATCTTGGCCATGCCCCCACCATAACATGTATTTAAACTTATTGGAAACACTAACTATCCAACTCAATACTATCATGGGTGACTTTAATTACCCCACTAGTAACTGGAAATCATATATTACACCAAACATACAAGCACAGAGATTCCTGGATTTTATAAATACAAACTCCCTGGATCAGATTATCAATACACCAACCAGAGGGTGCAACCATACTGGATCTGGTCCTAACTAATCTGGGAGAGTGCTGCATATCTCCTAGTGTAATATTTTCCCTGGTAAGGTTAGACCACAAAATGGTCTCCTTTGAAGTAAAAATAAAACCTGGACCCCAGCTAACCCTTGAATATTCAACAACTACTCTAAGTCTAACTTCCAGATATTAAGTGATAACCTGGCAAAACGTTAAGACCCCATAAACCCTGAGAACACTGTTAGCTATGTAGAACTGTTCACAGAAACCTTATACAAGTATATTAACAGCTGCATAGAGGCAGTTGTACCCATCAAGAAGAAGTACAAAACTAACTCTAAAAACAAGCCACCCTGGTAGAATCACAAAATCAATAGGTTGTATAACAGAAGGAAGAAAATCATGGCAAAAATTAGGAGGTGCAGCACTCAGCAGGATAAAAGCACTATCACCAAATTAAACAAAAACTCAGAGGACAAATAAAGTCTATCAAAGCCAGCTTTGAGGTCAAGGACAACCACAAGGCATTTTTTAGCCATGTCTGCAACCTCAAAGGCAATACACAATTGTTTGCAGAGCTTATTGTAAATAGAGCAACCTATACTGAGCCAGAAGATATAGCAAACCTACTGGCCAACAAATTCAGCTCTAACTTTACCCCTTTCCCCCCTCATCCTTCCTCCAGAAAATACCATCAAATATAACTCCCCCTGCTATCACCAGGGCACAGGTCCTTAATGCTCCCTCTAAGGTCAAGAACACTGCATCAATTGGTTCAGACAATATCCCAGGATGCTTTCTAAGTATCATAAAACATGACCTATCAGGACCTCTATTTAACAGTAGCCTCCAAACAGGCTTTGTGTCTCATGAATGGAGAATAGCAAAAGTCATCCCTCTACACAAAGGTGGGCCAACTACAGACCCTGGAAACTACAGACCCATAAGTCTCACCAGTCTCATATGCAAAGCCATGGAAAGAATTATCATGGAAATGATCAATAATGATATGTTAAACTTCCAGACACTGGACCCAACCCAATTTGGTTTCATTAGGGGCAGGTCATGCCTACTCAACCTAGGGGACTTCTTTGAGAAGGTCACCAAAGCAATGGATGAAGGCAAAATGGTTCAGACTGTCTACCTTGACCTGGCCTAGGCATTTGACACAATACCCACTCAGGCATTGTTGACAAACTCAAGAGGTTAGGGACAAACCCTTATGTCACCCAGTGGATAGCCTACTGGCTCAAAAACAGGACCCAGGAATTTAAAATTGAGGAGCCCACCCCTATAAAGTGACCAGTCACAAGTGGAGTCCCTCAGGGATCAATTCTGTGACTGCTCCTTTTTGGCATTTACTTCTCTGAAGTCCAGGCCAATGTCAATGGCCTCTGGCTGACTAAATTTGCAAATAGTTGGAAATTAAGAGTTATGATTGAATTCCATACCAACACAAATGTTTTCCAGGAGGGGCTGACACAGACAAACAGCTGGTGTCAGCATCATGGACTAAAACTAAATGCCAAGAAATACATAATAGTATCCTTCAGGAAGGCATCCACCCCTGGTAACTATCATATTGACAACACACCCCTTAGAGTGGACCCAGTAGTCAGGGACTTAGGGACACACATGTTCAGTAATCTAGCCTTTGACCATCATGTGTCTACAGCAGTAAGGAATCCTTCTATGTTGCACGACTTATAAACAAAGGTATGGCATCTAGGTCCAAAGAAGTCATTATTCCCCTGTATTTGACATTCATCAAACCTATCATTGAGTACATTGATATGCACCCAACCAGGTATATCCAACAAATGGAATATCAGCAGAGGTTCCTGACTAAACAAATACAGGGTATAAGTAACATGTCCTATGCAGACCACCTCAAGGTCCTATCCCTTTATTCTGTTTCTTACAGGCTGTTGAGGGGAGATCTATACCTGGCACACAGGGCATTGTCAGACCCCACTCTGATGGACCTTTTGCATATCTGAAAAACAAATATCACCAAAATTCCTAGTTCTAAAGAATTTAACCTTGGCTGTGATATAAATAGGACCTGCTGAAGAAACAGGTATGTATCCCAGAGACTACCCCATCTGTGGAACAGGCTACCCATCCATGTGAAGCAGGGTTCCTCCTAACCCAGTTCAAGTATGACTTGGACAACTGGATGGGGAAATATGAAATTCATCCCTGATTTGGCACCTATGTCTCTAATGTGTATAGGCAGCCTGTAAATCATTCATCTCCCTGGCTTCTGCTTGTACATGCTTCATCTCCCAAGCCCCTGCTTAAAATTGTCAAGGGTACCAGAACATTTCAGAGATTTGGGATGCTTGATTAGACTTAAAAAGGCCCTTGCTATCATTAGTCTAGTAACCCATATGAACCTAAGAAATGTCTAAACCACTCAGTTGTGCAATGTCCGTACAGCTCTTCTATATCTAGAGCAGCACTCTTACCCTGTCATCCAAGACAGTAGCACAACTCTTGCAATGCACAGGAAAATAGAGCAGCAAAAACTGTTAGTTCTGTATGGTGATGTGTCTAGTGTGAGCTATCAGATGATGGACAACATGGCTCTTATGGTGCTGTGATGAACACAACAGAATGCAGTTATGACTAGTGTGTTCTGCAGTAAGTGGCTAAAAGCACCACATAAATATTCACCTAAAGAATATTAACACTGGTGGTGAGTAGATAAACTATCACCCTTATCACTAATTAAAAGAGGTACAAACAAGGCGTATAGGACAGTAAGAAAGAGAGATGATAGAAAGCAGAGGGCAATACATAAGAAAATTGCAATGGGAAGGGTAATATAAAGAGAAAAGGGATGATGGGTATGTAAAAAAACATGTTGAGCCAGCAAACTGTGACCTGAAAAGACATTTATTAATTATAATAGCATAAAAACAAGTAACCAGACCAGTTTCGGCTGGTAAATAACACAGCCTTCATCAGTGCAAACCAGAAAAATCAAATGCTACTGTTTAAATACATTCAAGTGCAACTCCATTGGTTCATTTTCAAAATTGCTCATTAAGGCCAGGTGGGAATAATCCACCTAACTTTACAATCCATTTCTTTTCTTTAGAATCTAGAATAGAATGCCATCCAGTTTTGTTAAATTTGTTACCTTTAACAACATCAATGATCATGAAAGAAAATTTTGCAGTTTTATGTGCCAAACAATGTTTATACAAAGCATTGTTAACTTTTTTATTTTTGATGCTACTTACATATTCAGAGATTCTCAGCCTGAGAGGACGAGATGTTTGTCCAATGTCATAAACCATGGCACAATTTTTACTTGTAAATTGTTTAGATTTGGTTACTTTATCACAATCGATGCAGTGGTCACATGGGAAGCAGCCAATCAGAGGTTCACGAGTCAAGGTGGTTTGTTGTGAGTGAGCGTGCCCAGTGTCATGAGTATGTTTATAATGGTTAAAGCAAGATGCCAAGTTCTTACCTTTACGAAATGAAAACGGGCATCTGTCTGGTATTATGTTGGCTAGTTCTTGATCACATTGTAATATGTTCCAGTGTCTATGGATGCTGTTGATTAACAAATCAGAATTCCTGGCATAAGTGGTTACAAACCTGATAGGTTGGGGTTCCTCCCTGTTCCGTGGTTTGTAGGTTAACAAATCCTCCCTGTGAAGTGTGTTGGCCCAGTTGCTGGCTTGCAGAACATGTCCCATATGATATCCCCTGGAACAGAATCTGTTGGTCAGGTCCTGTCTGTGCTCTTGAAAAGAGGCTTCATGGGAACAAAAGGAAACATGGGTATTAATAAAGGGCACAGTAAAGTTTGCAGGATCAAAAAGACAGACATGAAATGTTACTGATAAACAGTGATGGTGGTTCACACACAAGGTTGGAGTGACAAGGGATGGACACATACATACACTGGGTGGACAAATGGTAATGAGAAAGTTGGACTATGCACACGGCATGGGACTTGACACATTTGGAAGGTGAATAGGGACAGTGGTGACAGTTTGAGGGATGTCAGTCTGGCTTGGAGAGTATCCCACAGAGAACATTTGATTTTTAAACATAAAAATATTTTTAAACAAATGATGGCCCTGGTTGTCACTATCAAGGGTCTGGTTACCCTTTGGTGGCTTGATGTTTGGGACCAGCTAGATGAGTGATTTTCTGATCTACTCCATGAGCTTCTCAATATGTCACAGCTAGTCTTTCAGATGCCTCTCCACCACAGCCTCAGACAACTGTTGCAGCTTCAGTTAGGCAACCACAGGAGTTGAATGAAGCTAACAGTATAAGAGGAATCTTCACACCTCACAGCTATGTAGTTCCATCACCATTACTGGACCCAGCTGTTCTGCAACAGCAGGCATCTGTGGAGGAGGTGCCTGAACCTCTACTTCCTCTTCATTTGGACTTACATAGTGGTGACACAATGGGGTAGGCTGGCTGGTAATGTAAGTGACATACAGTGCACTTTAGATTGGATATCAGTTATACCCTGCCATGCTGTCAGTCTTTACTGCCTCGTCTGGCTGCACACACTGGGTTTAGTTATCACTTTTTGTGTGGGGTAAGATAAGGTTCATCTGTGCATGTTCTAAATGAGGTGAGGTGCAGGTACAGCTGCTGGCTGTTTCTTTGCAGTGGCTGTAACACATCTGCTATAACCATAACAACATACATGGCAACCAGATTCTGGTTATGGGCTATTAAATCTGTCCCACTCCAAACATAATATACACCATCAGATATAGGTATCTTTGACTTATACTTTCTTCCCTCAATCTGTCTCAGATAAAAAAACCTCAATGTATGCTTATCCTAAATAGCTTCACTTACTTACACATTACACATGCACCTAATAACACATATACTGACATAACAGTTTCCATACTGCACCCCTGCCATTATGAGGACACCTTTACACATATGTTCCCACCAAGCTACCTCAGCAAGGACTGTGGTTACTTGACTCTGTGGCATGCAGTTAGCATAAAAATATCTGTTTAAATGCACACTTATACACTTCAAGTCTGAGCATTGCTTGTTAGAGCTCTGTTTCTCACACTTGCCACTTCTCTGGCTGATGACTGTTCTGTCCATCATACTTCTCTCTACATTACTCACTGGAGTTTGCAGCTGGCTTCAGCTCCTGGGCTAGGTATACAGACATCCATCTTCTTAAACAGCCCATCATATAGACCTAGTAGCCACTCCCTAAAGATCCTATAAAGGTGATAAAGAATACATTTTGTCTCCCTCACACACCATGCAGGAGTCCTATGATTTGTAGGAGGACTGGAAGGCATTACTTTCCTACTGTAGTAGGCTAACACTCAGGTAATCAGTGTACCCAAATAGCTGATCACTAACTCTTCCTCTTCTTGACCTGCGTTTTCATAGTTTTCTGCTCTCTCTCTGCAGTTCTCAGCCAATATTTCTCATTCATTCCATGAATCCAGGTTCTTTCCTTTGAAACCTTTCCTTACGGGTATTATGGCAATTACATATATTCTTGGTACTTTAAATGGTAATAGATTGTTGTAAAACAGAAGATTTTTGCCTTCACAAAGGCTGAACTTTTTGAAATGTTGTATTTGAATCTTGTGCTTGTACTTTTGTGCTTTCTGCACCCATGCTCTGGCTGAACAGGGTCCAAAGACCATCCCACCTGCCTGTTCAATAAATAATTAATAAATAAAAATCCATAAATACTTTTCTGTCCAGCCAAGATACAGACTCATGCACACAGTAAAACAGCTTATTGACTCATGAGTACCTGCCGATATAGCTCTGTGGTCTTCATTAATGCACCATGCAAACATGGACAGGAACCCCCCCCCCCAACAACTTACAACAGAGTGCTACTTAAAACATACCTCATGCATCAGCTGTTTATACATACTGTGCAGTCAGAAGCCATAATCAGTTCACTCAGATTCATGCTACAAGCACATATTTGACTTTGTGATATGGAAAAGTATAAAACTGTATCATTGGGAAACGTGGGTATCTGCTTGTAGTTCAGTGTGGGACAGCACAAAGCATTGTATTTTTTATTAGGCTGCTTGCATATTTGATTTTGACTGGAAAGATGAATGGTTTTCATTTTGACAAGTGTGATTACACATCCAAGGCCTGATTAACACAGCAGTGAAGTCTGACAGGTATGTTATGGTGCAAGAATAGTTTATTTTACCTCTCAAGGATTATTCTTGAACATATCCTAATTACATGCATTTTCTTCCTTTTTTTACTCATGTCATTTTTATTTTCAAAAGTTATTGTTCAAACATTCATGAAATATTATGTATAACACTTAAACAGCTATATACAATATTTACAAGCAGCCTGATATCAATAATGAAAACAAATATACCATAAAATTTGAGCTAATGAAAAAAATATACAAATTCAGAGTGAATTTGGTGGTAGTCATAAAGTTTCAATTAATGATAAGACTTTTCTCCAAGAGTTTTGTACCAATGGCCTAAGGTAAATCCTTAGTTCTTTTTTCAGTGCTGAGCTTTCCTTTCAAGGTAGGTGTTATATTTAAGTTCCATCTTCTAGTTATGCATTTCCTGGAAATTGCTAATATTGTCCATAGTAGATATAAGTCTGTTTTGTTCAAATGAGGACTCTCATTTACATTCAACAGAATTAAAGTTTTGGATAAAACAAAAGATTCATTAAATAAGGCTTGAAGAAAATTATGTATGGCATTCCAATAAGGTTTAATGTTAATACAATCATAAAACTTATGATTCCAGTCAGCTTCGAAGTCAATAGACAATTTCCTAGTTCTGAAGTGTTCACTATAATGGTGTCTAAATGCATCAAGAATGGATCTCGTACTATTGAACGAAAGTTCAATAGTCCGAATCCACATCTACCAAACACACTTTAGCAAAAGCGCTTTTAACTGAAAAAGCACTTTCACTAAAGTCCCTGACATAAACAAAAAATAAATAAATAAAAACACATAACTAACATTTATGCAGGGGGGGCAAGCCCCCTTGCACCCCCCACACCCTCCTGCTTTTATATTCTCACTCTGAGATTGCACTACAGTGAGGAAAAGGGAATATTCCCTTATCCCCACTGTACTCCGATCTGAGCAACAGCCATTCCCCACTGATTTCCCCTATTTTTTATCATACTTTCGCAAAAGTGCTTTTCTGGTGAAAAGCACTTTTGCGAATGTATGATCGGCAGTTTCACTTTCGGTGAAATTGCCGTTCGTGCATAAGTATGCATCCCATCAAGAATATCTCCTATATCCGAAATGCTCTTTCCCATTCCTTCATGTTTTATATTAATAATATTATTTTTTAGACTGAATTTCAACTCTCATAGATAAATTAGGTAAATACTTGGGGGAAGTGGCCAAAGAATTTACTTTTAGTCTCTCTAACACTAAGTTAGTTTTGTGGTTTGAGATTTCATTATGCTTCTTATGTAATTCTTCTATTTTCTTTTTAATTTCTGAAGAGCATGAATTTTTTTCAGCTTTCAATAACAAAAGTTGAGATTGTAATTCTTGTAATTCAGAATCCCATTCTCTAACTTTATTTTTATACCAGCTAAGGGTTTTGCCAAATATATAGGCTTTTAGTGAATCCCATATCATGACTGTATTAATTTCTGTGGTGTAATTAATATCAAGGGAAAGCTTTAATTCTGACAATAACCAAGGTTTAAATTATTTGATTTTTGTGATATATAATGGAATTCTAGAAGAAAATGTTAATGGTTTAAGTTCAATTTAGAATGGACAAGGAATTATTAAGAAAGACATTTGTGAGTGCAGATCTTGAGAAACAAGCAGTTAATCTATCCTAGTTTGAGTGCCAAATCTATAGTCTCAATGTGAGATCAGCAATGAATTGACCTATTTTAATTAAAATGTATCTAATAAATGAAGTAGTTCAGTCCATTTTTTTAAGGATTTTGCTGTGGAGGATAAACAAATGGTCTCTTATTAGTAGCCTCCAAAGTATCTAAGATGCAGTTAAAATCTCCTCCTATTATTAAGTTGCCTTTATAATTATTAGTAATGAGATCTAAGTGTTTTTAACAGTTCTTATTCCAAAACCTGGGAAACAATGTAGGTTTCCCAATGTCCATATTCTGTTATTAAATGTAACTATAATAAGAGTTATAAGGCCATTTTTATCTACATATTTGTAAATAACTTCAGGATTAACAATATTTTTTCCATAAGATTGTTACTCCTGTGGTCTTTGATTTATAAGAAGATTGAGCTAATGTCATATATCTTTTAGGATTCCATGTATAGCTATCATTTGTTTTAAAGTGTGTTTCTTGAAGGAAAATTTCTTGTGCTTTATTTAATCTTAGATATCTAAGTAGATTAGATCTTTTACTTGGATTATTTAAGCCATTAGTATTTAAAGATAACAATGTTAAGTCCATATCAGTTTATTGCTGAAAGTTTGATTTTTTGGGATTTATTACTTGTAGGTAGTTCCACTCTGATAACAATATCATATTGACTTGTAGTTTTTTAGGCACTAAGGACCATCTTATTTCATTTATGAATGCGAGTAGAGTAAAGACTGAGTCAGACTTAAAAGAAAGAGATTTAGATTTAGATAATGATATAATAAAAAGAACAATAATAAAATTAAGCAATAACCCACGCCTGGGTGTGGGTAATGCTGGATTTACCCATGGTTGGTGTGGTTTGGTCACGAGGACAAAGCCCGAGTGTCCAAACAAAGACAACCGTGGGTAAATCCAGCATTACTCACACCCAGAAGTGGTTATTATATTATCTAATGACATTATTTAAGAAAAAAAATACTTACTTTTCTTAAATAATGGCATTGTATAATGCCTCCTTGTTGCCCTTCCGCAGCTGTCCAGTATTCTGCGGCAGTTCTGATGTACTGCGCATGTGTATGGTTATGCAGTACATCAGAACTGTGTGTGGAAGCAACGGAGAAAGGAAGATCTCCGTTGCTTTTAAAAACTTGTCTCGCTATGTTAAACGAGTTTAACATAGAGAGACAGCTTTAAAAAAAGCAACAGAGAAAGGAAGATCTCTGTTGCTTTTTTTTTAAGATATCTCACTATGTTAAACTCATTTAACATAGCGAGATAACAGCAACGAAGCTCTTCCGTTCTCTGTTGCTGTCCAAAAAAAAAAAAGACTTATACTAATGGAAAAAGTCCGGGCGAACGGACCTTTTTCCATTAGTATAAGTCTGATTTATAATGGGCACACTGACCAATCAGCATGCACGTTTTGGAATATTAATGGGGGGTCGTTGTATAATGAACAAAAACCCATACTCAACATGGAATGAAGATCATTCCTAATCCAACAGATAAACATGAGTTTGTTGGATTATCCCTCATTACTTGGGAAATTTGAAACATCCGAGCTCCATAAATATAAACTATTATATGGAGAATAGTGTATAAAGAAAGAAATATAACAATCTAAATACTTAACATATCAGAAAAACTTACTTTTACACAACACGAGTCAACTAGTCTTATTAAGTTAAGGAACACCTCTGATGAACTATAATTATGTAGAATTCCCAAGGTGTAACAAAGTAAACTTATGAAATGATGTTACCAAGGATATGAATCAAATAGATTACAATTATTTACAAATTTGTATTAATAATAATTATAATACAATAAAAAATGTTGCTTTCTATTCTATATTCATACATTATATATATATATATATATAAATATATATATATATATATATATATATATATATATATGTGAGTGTGTGTGTGTGTGTGTGTGTGTGTGTGTGTGTGTGTGTGTGTGTGTGTGTGTGTGTGTGTGTGTGTGTGTGTGAATGTGTTTCCCCCTTTCCTTCCCCTCCTTTCCCTTCTTTCCTTTTTTCCTTTTTTCTCCCTTTTCTCTCTCCCTTCTCTTTTTCTAAGTCACTTATATTATTGTATGGTTTCTATCTTCCCTTTATGTCCCATTAATAATTTTTAAATATTTAGTTTGTTTAACAATTAATGCATTCAGATATTATCAAAGAAACAAGACAATAGTGATATACATTAAAGGCAATCACATTTCTAAATCAATAAACAGACATGTATATTATATATGTTGTCCTTCTTAATCAGACTAAGTTGAATGACTTGTAGTCCATCTAATGTTCAGAAACTGGAATAAATGTACATAAGCAATGACAATGTATTGAGTTATATGCATATTCAGTCACACCTTTTTTTCCTAGAATAAATACTGATCAACATTAAGTAAGATGTATATATATATATATATATATATATATATATATATATATATATATATATATCTATATTCAGGTGTAACTAAAATACCAAAATTACATACAGCTTATTCGAGTTGACATATAGAAATACTTGTAAGATATGAACTTAAATTCTTTAACTAGCGTAAATACTCATTATCAGATTTATGGCATTTAAATTATTCATCTTATTACACAGTCCGTATTCCACACCGTACAATATGGACATTGCCTGTTTTACATATGATGACATGCATACTAAATAACTGGAAGACTTATGCCAATTTCCATAGAGTTGCCTCTGAGTAAATAAATAATATCAATTATTAAGCAGAAGTGAATTTACCTCAATGAGGATTACTCAGATGGCAATAAGTCTAGTAACTTATGAATTTTACAGTACTATATAGTGTATTAGTTCCTTAGTTATGTAATTTGTAATCTTGTATAGTATACAACTGTCTTCCTGGGTACAGACTATTTCAGTGACCTTCCATAACATAAATCTTTGCTTATCAGATTTGCTTAAGTTTGGATTTGTGATCTGTCTGTGGGTATTTAGGATCATTGGATTGATAATCCATAAAGTACAGTCAGACAGACGGTCATAAAGAAGATAATCTGATAAAAAACACTCCATAAGCTATAGGAAGAGGGATTAAGTACACTCAACTTTTTGCAAATGATGCCTTTGAGAGTACTGAACTGCAAATAATTTAGTAAGCATGCATAAGATATTTTTGTATAATAAGACCATATTGTCAAACAAGTTAATATAGAATGAAATTATATCTTGTTATTCCACACTTCTTTCCTTTTCCCCTCGCCCCCCATCTATACCTCTCACATGTACAGGTTCTCGTAGGTTGATCAGACATTTACCTCATATTTTGGCCTGCCTTTCATCAAACTATTACTGTCTGGCAGGTTACTAGCAAATCATTGAGTTCTGAAATCAGAAACAATGATGGACCTCTGAGCTTCAGACTTCATATGCCTCAGAAAACACATGGCAATGCATATCTGTTATCCTGTCAGCCTTCCAAGTCTGTAAGTACCGATCTTCAAAAAGTCTCTCTGTCCTTGATCAACTGTAAACCCCCCATTATTTATAGCCTTCTTCAGATATTTTACTCTAAGAGGTTGAGAGGTATGTCTCCATCCTTTCCTTTCTTCAATTTTTTTCTATTTTTTCTTCCCCTTCCCCCTACCCCCTTCTTCCTCACCTCTTTTCTTCTCTTTAAACTATGTGTGATAACTGTGGCATATCTTGTGGACATCATCTCAACTCAAAAATCTCATCTAGTCAAGCTGTATGAAAGTGTTTATGCTCATAATGGTCAACCCTTTTTGTTTAAGTGCATAAGCTTCCTAGATCGAGGGCCAAAGTCAGTATTATCAGGACAGGGAAGCTATTTATGTCTCATGAATTGTAATATCAGAATCCCAAAACTTGTCAGCTGCGTATTATTTAATTGAACTTGAACCATACATTGTGTCCAGCTGATGCTTTAATCCAAGTGGAGAGTGAGTTAGACAGTGAAGTAATGGACTTAACCTTCTTAAATCAATTGAGAACCAGTTTTACCCATTTTTCTTACCTATGTCAAGTCATCGTGTATTACAGAGTTCCAAATATCTGGATCACAATGAGTGGTTTTGTGATCGAGTGAGGAATAAGAAGTAATCGGTAGCATTAAACATATAATATCCGTTTTTAACTGTCAAGATATGAGCCGTCTTTTTCCACTCACAGGAAGCTTCACAGGGTCATAAATCTAGCAACGCCATTTCCTGTTGTCATGACAACATGATACACTAGACAGACTTTATTCGTGGAGGGAACTGAAAACATCTAATGTGCTCATGAGACACTGTGATAATATAGCAATAACCCACGCCTGGGTGTGAGTAATGCTGGATTTACCCATGGTTGGCGTGGTTTGGTCTTGAGGGCTTCGCCCTCGGGACCAAACAAAGCCAACCGTGGGTAAATCCAGCATTACCCACACCCAGAAGTGGGTTATTGCTATTATACAATGACATTATTTAAGAAAAAAAATAATTAGCTTGACAAGCCTTATCTGCAAAGCCATGGAGAGGATCATAATGGACCTCATAAATAAAGACATAGGGAATTTGCAGACTTTGGATCCATCCCAGTTTGGCTTTGTCAAAGGCAGATCATGCCTTCTAAACTTGGTTGACTTTTTCGAAACAGTCACCAAAGCCATTGATGAGGGAAAGGCAGTCCATACAGCCTACCTCGATCTGGCGAAGGCCTTCGATACAATACCCCACTCGGGTATCATTGAAAAACTCATCAGCTTAAATGTTAACCCATACATCACAAGATGGGTTGCAAACTGGCTGAGTGACAGAACCCACAGGGTCAGAGTTGCTGGCGCCATGTCAGACTCAAAGCCTGTCACAAGTGGTGTACCACAGGGCTCAGTCCTGGGCCCACTCTTGTTTGGCATCTACTTTTCCAAGTACAAGCAAACACAGGAGGGTTATGGCTGACAAAGTTTGCAGATGACTGCAAACTGGCGCCATAGTAGAAAACACATCTGACACAGATATCCTTCAGAAGGGTCTCACAGAAACGGATAACTGGTGCCAGAGCCATGGCCTAAAGTTAAATGCCAAAAATGCATAGTCATACCCTTCGGGAAAAACAAGGTTACCCTAGCTACCAAATAGGTGGCAATCCACTGAGCACAGAAGAAGTTATCAGGGACCTGGGGACCCAGGTTGATAGTAGTCTGTCATTCAACACCCATGTAGCTAAAGTAGTTAGGAAGACCTTCTACATTGCCCACCTTATCATGAAGGATTCTCATCTAGATCAAGGGAGGTCATAGTCTCCCTATACTCATCACTCATCAGACCAATGATTGAGTACAATGCCCCATTCGAATGTATCTGACCCGACACTTGCAGCAGCTGGAGAGGCCACAAAAGTTCCTCACCAAAAGGATAAAGGGTCTCAAACATCTGTCCTATGCTGCCCGACTGAAAGAACTCCAGCTCTATTCAGTCGCCACGCTTGCTCAGAGGTGACCTTTGCCTAACATACAAGGCCATGTCAAACCCAGATTTGATGAATATGCTTCACCTCAAAAATCTAGATCCGTCAGAGCCACAAGGGCGGAGACTTAAACCTCGACACGGCTATTAATAGGACGTGCTGGAGGGATAGATTCATCACCCAAAGACTCCCTATGCTGTGGAATAAAATCCCGGTATATGTGAGGCAGAGCACCTCGCTGGCCTTGTTCAAGAGAAATCTTGACCAATGGATGGGAGATCGCAGATATACCCCAGGGATTACCTCAGTGTCACTGCTCGACAGAGGCACAGCAAAATAATGGGTATAGTTCCCCATACTAAAGGGGTGGCGTAAGCCACAAAACTATGGGCTAGGCTTGTAAATGCCCTCGGGCAGATAGCCTAGTATGAACCTATGAACCTATGAACCTATAAATAATGGCATTGTATAATGCCTCCTTGCTGCCCTTCCACAGCTGTCTGGTATTCTGCGGAAGTTCTGATGTACTGCGCATGCCTACGCAGTACATCAGAGCTGTGGGCAAAAGCAACGGAGAAAGCAATATCTCTGTTGCTTTTTACTGTTTCGCTATGTTAAATAGGTTTAACATAGCGAGACAGCTTTAAAATAAGCAACGGAGATCTCCGTTGCTTATTTTAAAGCTGTCTCGCCATGTTAAACCCATTTAACATAGCGAGACAGGTTTAAAAAAAAAGCAACAGAGAAAGCAAGATCTCCGTTGCTTTTTACACACTGTGTCACTATGTTAAAGGAGCTTAACATAGCGAGACAGCTTTAAAAAAAGCAATGGAGATCTCCGTTGCTTTTTAAACCTGTCGCTATGTTAAACTCCTTTAACATAGCGAACAGTGTTTTAAAGACTTATACTAATGGAAAAAGTCCGGGTGACCGGACCTTTTTCCATTAGTATAAGTTGATTTACAACGTGCACGCTGACCAATCAGCGTGCACATTTTGGAATATTAATGGGGGGGTCATGGTATAATTAAAAACTTCACATCGCATGTCTATTAACTCTTGTCGTTCCCTCCAATTTAATAAAATGTTCTGGGTGAAAGGAGAGGATAGAGAAAAGAGAGAAGAGAATAAATGAATAGTAAAACAATTTAAATTTCAGTTTAAATAAACACAGAAAAATGTTTTAAATCATGTGAAACATTACGGCGTTATGCATAATAACCCATCAAGCAGTCAAGCAACAAGGAAACAGCTAGACATGAACGATAGCTCAACTGGCAGCCAAACTAACTATAAAGAAATACTAAGCAGGAAACAAATTAACAAAGTAAACTAGTTGGAGCTAGCCATCCTATTTACACATCTTTAGCAATTAACAAAAACAAAGATCATTAAACATATTTGTCTGCTTAACTTCAAATATGAATACTACTATATGACACAATATTATAAATTCAATTCAGGGAAAAATGAGTCGCCAAAATGTCTCCCATTACACTGTATTTAGCAGACTGGAACTTCCTATTCCTGTAGTAAGAGAAAACCTCAAAACAGCAAGAGAAAAATAGTAAAAAAAACACAAAGACATTCATTACCTGTAATAATATATAAGGAACATTGCAGCAGTAACATATCATGTTAAAGTAGAAGCTTTGATAGATTTAGCTGGGACAGCTATTCTGGAATCAGTCTTCTGATTTTCCTTTTTAACATCAGTCCAGGAATTTTTTTCATTTGTTCTCTTCAGTTAAGGGGATGACCAATCCATATGCTCAAAGAGAGTGACAACATTGTTGCTTTTAATGAATGTAAAATCTTCTTCTAAGCTGTTAAAGGTTCTCATTTCATTTGAATAATGGATTTTGATTCTAGTAGGAAAGGCAAGCTGTGTCTTTATATTGTTTTGTTTAAGTAGTTTTATTAGAGGCCAGGCTTTCTTCCTTTGTTCCAATACTCTGGTGGAAAAGTCATTGTCAAATCTGATTAGATTCTGATTTTATTTTAAAGGTAATTTCCTGCAGGCAATTTTTAGAACTAACTTATTGTCCAAATATGATAAAAAATTACCCCATATTGAAATTAAGAAGTCTTGAAGGATGATTCAGTTGGTCACCTATTTTCATTTAGATCATGGTATTAGGGTTTTACTTTTCAATTTAGTATTTTTTAAAGTTTTTTATTCAGTTAAATGTTTTTTATACAAATAACATATATATCGTATACTTACATATATGTACCTTGTTTTAGGGTGTTGCTAGGTTGATTATTGTTTATAATTATCAAGTGTATTTGGGAAATGTCCCATTGGTGGTTTTTAACATGTGACTAGTGAGTTTTGACTATTTTAATGACTTTGTGCATGTTATTCAACAGTTCTGAAGAAGTCTTTGATTAAGATGAAAGTGTTTAACTGTTGGAGTTTCAGTTGAATAAAGAGATCTGTGGTTGCTATACTGAGCCTGCCTTCCTTGGTTACTGGTTATTGACCGTGGACTGGTTTGTCATTTTATTACTATTGATCTAGGAGGTATATTAGATGAGGTTGAGGCAGGTTTACCTAGAGCTCTGTGAGCTCCTTCAATGCCGTATGAAAAACCTTCTTTTAAATCTAGAAACTCAGGAATCCATGAAGTTAAAAATGAAATAATGTCCTCACCTTCAGTATTCTCAGGAAACCCAAAGATTCTAATATTTGTTCTTCCTTCTCTGTTTTCTAAGTCATTCACCTTATTAAGGAGCCAGATATTCTGTTTAGGAAGGTATTCTTTTTGGATTTCTTCGTCTTTAAGTCTTCCTTTAATATCATTTAATGAGGTTTCTAAATATGTTATTTTTGTCTGATGTTGCTGTAGCAGTTCTTTAAATACATCAGTTTGCTTTTAACAACTAAGTTTTAGATTTTCCAAGTTTTCTTTGAAATCATCCATTTTCAAAGACAGCCCTTGTAAGGTAATAGTCACCAATTGTAGTTCTTTCTTTAAAGTCACATCAGGGTGGGAATTCCTTGAGTTACTCATTTCCAGTAACTGATAAATCTCCAAGTATTCCTGACAGGAAAATATTTATAAAAATGTGCCAAAGTTTCTATTTATATAGTTTAGGTTTTTATCTATATGTTTTTGATATTTTTGTTTGAAAAAATGTAAATATCTCATGTATATTTCAGTAGTTTTATGAAGCTCTGAAATATGCTACTTTCGGTTAGCCATCAGTCTCCACCCCCATTACCTGCATTTTCTGACAAGTTACATATGCAGAAAAAGTTATCTTTTTCATGAAAGAAATATATGTCCAACCTGTTTGCACAGGTAATGCAAAACAGACATATCTGTCTACAGTTTACTTCAGGACTATGATTTCTTGCAGTTGAGTGAAGAATGTTAGGATAGCCAGTGCACCTTAAGCATTAAAAATATCGGAAACAGAGGCAAAATATATGACAAGTAACTCATGCAGGCTATATAGTAGCAGGCCTTTCTTCCAGGGAAATCATTATTAGATGTTCAATATCATAGATGTGGTTATGTTACAACACATTCACCCATGACAACCATATGGAAAAAAGTACAAAAGATGATTTTAATGGAAAGACACACCATGGGAGGGCAGCCCTCCAGAATCTGTACAACTTACTAAGGTACAAAAATTCTTTGTGACTTTGTTTAGAAACAGTGCAGCACCTATTATCTCTAGATGTGGTCTGGATACTGGTGCAGGGATGCCCAAGGCCACCTATATTGCCATGGGTGACAGCCCAGATTAGAACTACCTCACAGAAATGTATCTGTCCTGTCACCTATATTGCCATGGGTGACAGCCCAGATTATCACTACCTTGTAGAAATTTGCCTATCCTGGTCTTAGATATACTCAGTGTACGGTAATCTTGTTTGCAAATGCACATTTGTCTTCACTGGCATCTCACATCTACAGCCATTTCATGCTGACACTGAAGGTAAATTTGGGTACAGTATCATTTGTTGTATGAGCACTCTTGTTCTGAATGATACTAGTAACATATAATGGTGGGTTCCCTATTGGATTCTGTATGTTCTTACATTTGGCGGTTATCACCACTAGAGGGCATGATATAGAAATACCAGAGCCTGAAAATAGTGTTGATGTTGGCTCCACAGGTGTGTTCAGGGATGATGATGATGATGCCAAAATATATGGTCAGTTGTTACAGACTGAGGGAACAATAACACTGTCTCTGTCATGTCTGGATGGTGAGGCACCCTCCACACAAGATGGACATATAGACATATCAGTGACGTAGTGGCACTGTTACTGTAGAAGAAGGTGAGCACTCAGCATTCCCACTGGTAGAAGGAGCTTGTGTGGATGATAACCTTGTTCATGCTTCCCTTGTATCAAAATATGTAGATTCATAAATGCACGGTGCCTGATGTACCTACCACTGGCCACCGACACAGGAGTATATGACTACTTAACAGCTCTCACTTAGCCCCTAAAATGCAGGCAGTGCTGCAGATAAATCAACAGATGTGCTGGAATATCATCCGGGCACATTCTACTGCCACACAGTCTGCTCCAGATCTGATGAGTGTGTTCTGTGGCATTCATGGGGATACTGTTCTGAACCACTGTAAGCTCTGTATGTACATGGAGTAAAGACATTGGGAAATGCTGGGTGCGGTGAAGGTTCTAATGGCACCCATTATTTTAAGACAATTGCCAGTGCTGTCATGGGTGACAGCATTAGAAATGTTATCTGTGGTAGGGGTACATGCCCCTTGTGGATGTGTACCAACCCCTATACAGGTTATACTCACAACACCATCATCAAGAACTGTCAGAAGTCCTGGCACACCTTGTTGAAGATTTGCACAAGGAACTGTATCCAGTTCCAGGTTAAGTACAAACACTACACCCTTGGCAAGGGAGGCCATCAGCCCTGGCAGCCCTCATCAGCACACTGTATCCAGGACTAAGCCATGCAGTGCACTCTAGCCTTGTCACAGGAGATCACAAGACCTGTCATTCCTGATTGCCTCACAGCTTGGTCAATGTGGCCACCTCCTTTCAGCCCCTGTGACAGGTTGTCCTTACCCACATGTATTTTTAATGTCTAACTCAGTTTATCCTTGGTCAGTGTGGCACCCTGTTTTCTGCCCCTGTGACAAGTTTTCCCTACACCCCCCTATGTATTTTTAATGTCTAAGTCATCTTATGACAGTTTTGACACTGTCACCCATCACCTGTTCAAATGGTGATGACTGTGATCAAACACACCCTACATCCTATGTTATAATGAGGTGACCAAACACACCCAACATCCTATGTTATAATGAGGTGATATCTAAAGCACAGTGTGACCAGGCCATGCACTACCAGAAAAGACAGTGAAAGAATAACGCATGCATCACATTTTGCCTGTGTGACATTGTTACTTTAAGATTGTCATGGCCCATAATTGTTGACAAGCTGTAGCCACTTTTCCATATCCTGTAATCACTAATGGGAGGGGACTCTTCCAGTCCATGTCTCATCCCTTACTGATGCTGCTGTGGTGTCCAGCACAGGTCCAAACAGATGCATGTCATGAGGTTGAGTGGCTTAATTCTGGTGGATCATATTGTGCCATGTGGTATAGGCAACAACCATCTTGTTGACTCTGTCATTCTGGCAAAAATCAGACAAGGCCACACCTCTAGCACCTCCCATAACCCCACCATCTCCTCCCCAACCACTTTCCCCTCATTTTGTGATGTCATTGTTACATCAAATGAGGAGAAATGCCCTCTTTTTTCCATTTGAGATGCTTTTTTCTGCCAATTTATTTAAGCTTTTCTATTAAAAAAAAATAGCAAATCCACAGATTTATCAAACTCTGATAGTCTGTTTCTTTTTTAAACAATGTTCTGGAGTTTGTAAAGTGATTTCTGGTCTACTGGACAATTGGTTTGATTTCCAGATAGTCTGGAAAAAAAGGGATAGGTGACAACTCCAGCTTCTCTCATGGGTCATTTTAAGCCTAATCAATTTAATCAAGCCCTGTGCCCCTTGATTATGAGATAAACACCTTAACCATTATACCAACCCAATCTCTTTTATATAGGTAAGTAATAGACTAGGTAGCCTTGTGGACCCTAGGCAATTTTTCTTTCCAGTGTGGAGAATCAAACCCTGTACCTTGGGTCTGGGAGGTAAACACCTTAGCCATTATGCTAATCCCAACCAACAAAACATTGCAGTGCATGATACCTACTACCTTGGGAAGTTTGTAATTTTTATAAAATGCATGTATAATAATAGTCCTTTCCTTTGCTGTGCTAGGGAACAAGATATTCTCTTCCAAATGCAGAATCAAGAAACATAACTTTGAGAAACTTGTAAAGTGTTTATGAGGCAGATGCGTATGATATGGGTAATGTGTTCCCATTTGGCCACTGAAAGATCTAAGTATCTTGGTCTACACAGGGATAGGAACACAGTGCATTCTCCTCTATTCATCATGTGTCAACACATGTCTAGCAGATAGCTCACTGTGTCCCTGTCTATATAGAAGTGATCGACTACCTGCTAACCAGTCATGCTCTGCTAATACACATCCTTTGCTTTTGTTGCAATCTGCTGTGACATGTAACAGTGCTGTTACTAGCCACTACAGGAACATATGCTTCCTGTTGAACAAAGACTGGCACTCCTGCATTCTGCCAATATGCATCTCAGAGATTTCCTGAATGCTGTGCATTTTTGCTGAGTCAGGCAGTGAGATGAGCAAACTGCACCACAGATGACTGTGAATCATGACACTCTTCTTCCTGCCTATAGCTTTGTATTATTACTGGCTCTCTGGGTTGCATTCTTTATTTACATCACTTTATGCAGCCTTTTGCACATACTCTGTCTAATTTGCAGTACACACTGTTACATTTCTGCATATCTTGGCTCCCTCAGTTGCCTGCACCCTGGTTTGCCATTATGTACAGCATAATTTAAGAATTTCATCCTTAGTGGAGAGTTCAAGATGGCTGCCATCCTATAAGCAGTGTTAGACCATAGCTCAGCTACATTCAATACAACTACAACCCCTATTTTATGGGAGAGAAGTAAATTTTACAAGCAATAACCTTTCCTTGGATCTGAAGAACTTAATTGAAGCTAAATACTGACTCCTGAACTGGAAATTGAAGTTAATACTCGGAGGATTGCTACTGATCATTTCTTACCTTGGGCCTGTCTGGTGTCCATGTGGTCTGGGGCTCTCCGGCCTACACTTTCCTAAAAATAAAGAGAGAAAAAAATCCAGATATGTCACAGGAATCTGAATCTATGGAAGCTCAAAATTCAAAAGCGAAATACTCTTCAATATCATCTCCGGAGAAAGAAGTAATACCTAAAAGGGCAAGGACTGCAAAACAACAGGAAACTACAAAACCACCTTCCAAAGTGAAATCTGACCCTATCAGCATGGAAGACTTAAAACTGGCACTGCAGCCTATTCAAACAGCAACACAAAGCTTCTCCATGCAATTAAAAACCTTTGGAGACTCCTTAGATAGAATACTCACAAGAATTGACAAAACTGAAGCAAAGATTTTTGACAATGAGGTCAAAATTGACCAGCTACAAAAAGAACTAAATACTAATGCCACAACCATCCTTGACATGCAACAGAAACTCCTGGATCTTGAAGCAAGATCCAGATTAAATAATATTATTTTAAGAGGCATTCCGGAACACATTGATCAAACCACCTTACTTGAAACTGTATCGAAAATATTTGCCTTATTCCTAGATAACGCACCCTTGTCTGACCAGATAATAATTGAATGTGCTCATAGAGCCCTAAGACCATCCTATGACAAAACAAATCCGAGAATTGTATATGCGAAAATACTCAACTTTCAACATGTAAACAAACTCTTACTTGCTGCCCGGAATAAAAAATACATCCAATGGAATGAATTCAAAATATTTCTATCATCGGATCTCCCTACAGTAATAAAGATGGAAAGACAAAAGCTTGCACCCTTTTGTACTTACCTAATTAAAAAACAAATAAAATTCCAGATGAAATATCCAAACACCTTAATATTTCATCATCAAGGGTCCAAACTATCAGCGGTAAACTGAAGGAAGCTGCTTCGGTATTTCTTCAAGTTTTTAATGAATGCCCGGAAGCTGTAAAGCAAAAGCATTAACTTACCTTGAACCTGGGGTGATGTCCTCTTGTTTGGATGCAGCATGCTGGATTTTCCTCGCTTCTGTCTCTTTCTTCAACAGTGCTGTACCTGAGTCCTGCCTTGACCTTGTTAATCTGTTCTGCAGACCCTCTAACCTCGTGGCGTCTGGTGGACTACACATCAAAACTTTCATTTTCTGCCATGTCATCCTACAGCCTGTCTACACTTGACCTCTGCTTTCCCATCAGGCCCAGGTGCTCTTAAAACTGCAGGCTGTGTCACTACAAACATCGGTTAATACCGGTGTGAGACGTCCTTGTTTCCCCGTATATATTTCTTGAAAATAAACCTCGCCTTTAGGCAATTTTGGTTTCTTTAGTATATTGAAGCAGCTCTTTCATCTGCGATCTCAATAAGGAGCATGTAGGTTACATTTTGTGTAAATACAGCTGTAATTTCTGTTTTATAGAGTATTCTGTAGCCCAATTCAGATATTCACATGTTTCATGTTTCCAAGCATATTGACTCAACGTATGTGTCTAAAGCCTGACAGATCTTTTGAGTTACAGGTACCTGTTATAAATGCTCTCATTTCAACTAATTATAAATGCCTGTCTGTATCTATCCATTTTTTATTGGATAAGGGTCCGGGACTTTTAGGACACTTATTTTTGCGCTTTAAATATAGAACTGTTGGCACATGTCTAGTCTGTACTCTAGGACTGTAAGCTGTAAAAACTTTTTTCCTTTTCTTAGAAAACAGGTTGTGGTCTCTCTGTTATTGTTATACATAATATGGAAATGATGTTTATACTATTTCAGCAACCTAAACACGATGCTTGGTTGCTTCATATTGCTTGATACCAGGTATGTTTGTTAAACGAATTGTTCTGAAGTTCAGGGAGGCCACTACTTAACAGGACAGGAGTAAAGTACAGTTTTTTCTGATTATGTACAATGGACATATACTCTATACTCAGGAATGGTAGACCAGGACTCATGGATGTTTTTTCTCTCCTATAGGAAGGATTTCAATATAAGCAGTCCTGAGATGTTCTTATCGCCCGAATAGGGCTTTGTACAATTTTTCTAGAATTCTCTGAATGTCATCTTAAGATTAGTTTATCTGTTATAATTCTATACACTTATTATTCTGCAGAATATAATTCCACTACACTGATGCATAAGAATGTACCTGAATATTATCCCTAACTAAACTTGAGCATCAATACTTTTAAATTTGTTTTTCTTTTTTCCTTCTCCTCCCAGGGCTTTGAGGACAGCTGTATAAGAAAAGGATTATACTAATAGTGTATTAGTATAATCAAGGTAAACAAGGCATTATTTTCTAATCAGGAAGGACTGAGGAAGAAAAGTACATTCACCCCCCCCCCCCTATGCACAGAACACTAACTTCTTTCGAGCATGTTGTTAACCAACAGTTATATGCTTTACACAAAAAACATAAATACCACAATTGGGCTCAGTCACGTAACAATGACTTTGAAGCAGTACTTGATTTGTTATGTGAACAGAATGTTAGGATTATGACAGCGGACAAAGGGGGTGGTATAGTCTTGTATGATCAAGATGATTACACAACTAAGATATTTGAAATATTAAATAACCACACTCAATATGAAGTTTCTTCACTTAATCAAATCAATATAGCTCACCGGAGGATTGATCTTTATTTAGAAGAATTTTTACTAGATGATAGGATTAGTGAAGAGTTATACAAGTTTTTGAAAGTTGATTTTCTAGTTCTTGTGACTATTACAGGAATACCCAAGGTCCAGAAGAATCTCAGTGACCCCCCATTCAGGCCCATCATTTCAGGGAGTCATAGTAAAGCCTTTCCTTTTGGAAGGGTGATAGACCGATGGTTAAAACATATGTACACCACCATCCAGCACATAATGAAAGATTCTTGGGAATTTTTGGGTATTTTTACACAGGAATTTGGAGTACCAACATGATATTTGTCACTATTGACATCAAAGATTTATTTTCCTGTATTCCCAAGTCTGATGGTACAGACAGATTTGTCAATAGCCTATACAAATACAGTGGACTAAACACGGAAAAAATTAATTTACTCTCCGAATTTTTAGATATTGTACTTGACAACAACTTTATTTACTATGAGGGAGAGTATTACAGGCAAACATCTGGGGTAGCTATGGGGGCGGCTTGTGCCCCCATATATGCCAATTTGGTTTTATTAGACTGGGAAGAAGAATTTGTGTTACATTCGGAATGGAAGGAATACCTCACTTGTTATGTATGTTATTTGGACGATTTATTTATACTATGGAAGGGGGACGAGCAACAACTTCGTAACTTCATTGAGTATATTAACAACACCACTAGTTACCTGAGATTCACATACCAATTGAACTATAGGGGGATTAATTATTTAGACACCTTTATTTACAATGATGGTGTTTCTTTTCAATCTAGGATCTACAGAAAAGAAACTTTCAGTAATGGATATTTACACTTTGACAGTGCGCATCCTTGGTCACAAAAACACAGTATTGTCAAAGGACAATGCATCAGAGCGGCTAGGATGACCTCAGTGAAAGATGATATGTTACATGAACTGGCATTCATTGGCCAGTTGTTTAGAGAGAAAGGATATCCTATAAATATGATAAATGATGAATCATTATGTGCTATATTATCCATTAGTATGTAGTGTTATGAGGTATATAGTTTGGTTATATATTAGTTTATTATACGCCATTTACAATCTATAGGCTTGAAGTATCATGAGATATGTAATTTCTCTGTATACTAGCTTATTATACGCTATTTACAACTTATAGATTTGGAGTATTGTCATGACTGAATAACTCCTCAAGTTGGATTTTGCAACTAAGTGTGCTATATAATATCTAATAGAAGTGGTATGAAAATAATGAGTTATGCCTATATATATGCTGTTCTCCGAATCATATATTAATTATATAGCGACAATTAAGACGCACTTACAACGCTTTATAACGTAATATCGTAGTAGTTTTTAATTGATAATAAAGCTGAAGTTTAATAACTGAAACTGCCATATAATATCTGATATAAATGGTATGACAATAATGAATGATTTATACATACAAATATGAACAAGCTTATACAGCTTTATGGTAGTAATATGGTATGTCAATAGTTGTTTTAAAATGAACCATCATTATTTGTTTTTAAAATGAACCATCATTACTTATTTTGATAACATGTTTTTAAATAGCATATGTTATATATATATATTTTTGTTAATTTGATGCGCTTTTAGAAACAGGCAAATAGAATATTAATTTATTAATTTATAATATGAAGCTAGTGTTTATGCCAAGTGTTATTGTCATGATTGATTATTGTAAACTTTGGTTCTTATAAATCTTGGCAAATTGTACCAAGAATAAAATTGTATGAAATTATGATGTATAACATCGTTGTGTATCTACATTGCCATTAGCTGAATAGATATATGAAAGCCTCAATACATAACATAACCGGAGGCATTTTTATACCTTGATTTGATCTGTTAGCAATGAATGAAATGTTACAATGGTATAAATAATATATTGAAACTATGCTAACTAAGGTCCAATCTAAATGGTATCTGGAGCTTGTTTCTTTAAATGTGGAATGACTCATGGTTTTAATTAGGTAATTAAATGTAGATTAATCACTTAATTACTGTGATTATCAGTGTATATATTCTGCTTTGATTTTATGTGATTTGTAACCTGATGAAGCGCACCTGTGTGTGCGTGAAAGCGCTCGTTCAATAAAATCTTTTATATTTTTCATGGTGGTTCCTGGCAGTTTTCGTTTTATCCAGCATGATAAATGATGTCACACAGTATGTCTCCAAGGAATGGGGTACAAAATATCCCCCACTTTTGGGCACAGGATTAATTAAACACAATGATGCTAGTACAGTAAGGTTACAAAAAACAGAGTCCTCAGATGACCAATTTTCTAAAGCATGTATACTTAAATATAGTAAATATGTGAATGAAGTTAAACAGATAATTGACACTAACTGGAACATCATTACAAGTGATGAGGGCATCAAAGACAAAGTCAATGACAAACCATTTTATGTATACAAAACTGGTACTAATTTAAAAAGAATTATTGAGTGGAAATCTAATAAGAAAAGATTGAGTACCATTCCTAATAGGACAGGAACTAGAAAATGTGGTCACTGTTCCCAATGTTCGTATATATTAGAAGACGAGGTTACAACATTAAAAAACTGCATTAAAAGTAAGATCAGGTTCTGTCATGGTAATTGTCAAACACAACACATAATTTATTTGACGTTATGTTGTTCTTGCCCATGTTATTACGTGGGCAAGACCGACCATAGGCTAAGGAACAGAATCTACGACCACGCATATTGTATCAGGAAACAAGACCCAAATAATGCATTATATCGACATTTAGCCAACAGTGTTAACTGTAAGAGTTTTAAATTTTCCATCCTGGAAGTTATTTCACCATGTCCCAGGGGTGGCATATTAAGGCTATTGTAGGTGAAAGAGAGATCAAATGGCAGTTGAAGCTCAACGCTGCCTGTTTACCTGGGTTAAATGAGATTATTCCCACTAAGCCCCTTATCAGAACATGAAGTCCATTTGGGGTTCATACTTTGGCCTTGGGAATATGAATTACAATACACAACATGACACTCGCTTTGACTTATTTCTGTGAAACATACAGAAGAAATTATTGTTAAAATAATTGTATATGACACAGACACACTATTATGCTTTACACTACAACAGTGTGATTTATAAGGTGGTTGTATTACAGTTAATTCTTTTTAAATGTATATATTTTTTAGTTTATATTTCTAGACATGTATTGATAGAAAATATATGCTTAGGATTAGTGAACTTTATGTATTTTTTAAAATCTATGAACTCTTGTTTAACATGGTGTTTCACTATACTTTAAACAAGACATGTTATCTAGATGAAGGATGTTAACTTTTGCAGGGGACCGGAGAACATAAACATTGACTTTATGTTGTTCGTTTGATTTTAATTGTTAATTGAATCATTAATTTCATCAATTTTAGTTTTTGGCGGGCTTTCAACTATAAAATGATTGTATTTAGTTTATTTTAGTGTTCTGATGAAGTCTTCCTGTCTAGATGAAAGCGCTTAACCTATTTTAACGGCATTTGTGTATTACTTTTACATCAACAATAAATCCATTGAACAGTGAACAGTGAGTGGTTCGTGGCTTGTCTTTGGAACTTTTTTCCTTTTTGGAGTTCGTTTGTTGCTATACTCAAGAATGGTAGACCAGGACTCATGGATGGTTTTTCTCTCCTATAGGAAGGATTTCAATATAAGCAGTCCTGAGATGTTCTTATCGCCCGAATAGGGCTTTGTACAATTTTTCTAGAATTCTCTGAATGTCATCTTAAGATTAGTTTATCTGTTATAATTCTATACACTTATTTTTCTGCAGAATATAATTCCACTACACTGATGCATAAGAATCTACCTGAATATTATCCCTGACTAAACTTGAGCATCAATACTTTTAAATTTGTTTTTCTTTTTTCCTTCTCCTCCCAGGGCTTTGAGGACAGCTGTATAAGAAAAGGATTATACTAATAGTGTAATGCTAATCTAACCACAAACTTATAATATTAAACTACGTGGATAGATACAGCTAATTCTCAGATACACAAATGAATAGCCCTTAGTCTAACACTTGGTAGCTGAGCTTTGAGTTTGGTTTCCTAACCTGATTAGGATTGTTATGCATTTTAGATTCTATTGTTATAGTAGGATCACTATGGGATATATTACTCTCACCTTCTGGGTGAGACTGCAGAGTCTCTTTAAAATACTGTCCTATGTCATAACTCTTAATATCCCAGCCCCTTCTGAGCCAATGGGGTGGTGGTTAGGCATGGGATTAAAGCAGGAAGGGTTTCTTATACTTGCCCAAACACCCTTATTTAAATTGTTGATATTCTTCGGTAGTATATATTCTCCATATATCTCATTTTACTTATTTTTCATATTTTGTGCACAAATGCTGGATATAGAGTCTTGGAACATTAAGGGGTTACAAGCATCTAATAAAAGACAACTTTTTATGCACCTGGGGCTTAAATCTCCTTCTAATATTATTTTTGTCTAGGAAACACACCAACTTAACCATCAATGGGACCATGACAGGGGGAGACCATGGGTTAAAATGATTATAGCATCCAGAACTAAATCCAATAGCGCAGGTGTCGCTATAATAATTAAAAATAAATTCTTACATGACATAATTAGTTTTGACACAGACAACGAAGGTAGGTGGTGCTACTTTACTACAACATACCCATACCTAGATAAACCTATTTTAATTATTAATATCTATTCCCCTTGTTCAGGTCAACAAAATTTTATTATGCAGATTTACAAATTAATGTCTCTATTTCCTAATCATTATTATATTGTAGGGGGTGACTGGAACTCCATATAGGATCCAAAAAATGACAGGACAAATGCTAAGGCTAACTATAATAAATCTGCAACCTTAACCATATCTGAACTGAAAGAAGACTATAACCTATTTGATCCTTATATCTTCCTTAACGGCGCCCAAAAAAATAACAAATTCACCTTCTTTTCTAACTGTGGTAAAAGCTGGTCCAGGCAGGACTTCTTTCTAATCTCCTCAATATTTAATAATTTTGATATCTCTTTTGTCACTGATCCTAGAAGCCTCTCCGATCATTCCAGGATTTCCCTTTGTATTCATCGGCCTTCTACAAGATCATTAAATAACAAAGCTATTTGGTGGCGTTTAAACCCTAACCTCCTAAAGAAGGAAGTCCTGTGGAGTCCTATCTTGATCAATTTCTCCAATCCTGTAATTCCCCACCAACCTCCTTAGACTGTTCCTGGGCAGCAACCAAGGGAATGATTAGAGGTTTTCTTATTAACAAAGCCTTTTACTACAAAAAACTATATAATAAAAATGAAACAGATATAACTAATAAACTATGTAAGCTAGAAACCGAAAGTCAACTACAATACATACCTGAGTCTGAGAAAGAAATGATTCAACTACAAAAGGAACTTTTATCCTTGCAAGCTGAGAATCTTAACTTTCATGAGATAAAAGTGTTAGCAAACTACTCGAAACTGGCTCAATTCCCCTCTAAATTTTTAGTTAGAGTGGTAAACCAAAATAGAACTTCTCCCTTTATGTCAGAAATATCCTATCAGGGGAAAGGGTATAAGAATACTCACAATATTATTACATTATTCGACTCCTTATACTCACAACTCTACAGTCCTCCTGAAACTCCTATCGACAAAGCAGAACTGCAAAGCTTTCTAAACAACCTATCCTTCCCCAAGCTAACTAAGATCCAAAAAGACTCCCTTGAACGGGAAATTACACAACAAGAAATTATATTGGCAATTAACAATTTGAAATCTAATAAATCCTCTGGACCAGATGGATTCACGGCCAAACTTTATAAATCTTTCACACCCAAAATTTCCAAAGCTCTGCTTCTCCTGTTTAATCATATTCTTACTGTTGGATATAAAGACATTCACCTTAATGCATCTAGAACTATCCTTATCCCAAAACATAATGCTGACTCAAAAAACCCCTGGGAGTATAGGCCCATTTCCATTGTTAACATAGGTATGAAGATCTTGACCACAATTCTGGCCAATAGACTCAATGTAGTCATTTCTACAATTGTCTCACCTGAACAATCCAGTTTCATTTTGCGTAGACAAACAATAGACCACACCCTAACTTTAGATGCTATGATTTCTCTCTCTTCTTTGGCCAAAAGCCCTCTATACTCTCTAGCTACTGATGCATCCAAAGCCTTCAACCGAATTAGTATAGATTTTCTATTTGATACTCTCCCATACTTCAACACCAACTTTATTTATTAACAAGATTAAAACTCTCTACTCTAATGCATATACTATAATACAAATAAATAACCAGGTATATAGTAGAATTGAGATTCACAATGGTGCTAGGCAAGGATGTCCCCTCTCCCCACTATTATTCAACTTATACATTGAACCCTTATTCTTATTAATTAAGCAGAAAACCTACCATCACACTCCTGTTCTATTTAACACTAAACTTTACCTATCAGCATACGCAGATGATTTAAACATTTACTTTACATTACCTAGTTCCGACCTCGAGAAAATTATGTCCTCCATCAATACCTTTTCCAAACTAGCAAACTACAAACTTAATAAAGACAAATTTCTAATTTTTCCAATAAATATGTATTCCCCATTCCCAAACATATTCTCTACTACAGGCATAAACATTAAAAAACACCTTCACTACCTAGGAATCTCCTTTTCTCAGGAGCACTCAGCTCTATACCAGGACAATATAGCTAAATGTTGGGTGAGTGTTCAAAATGACCTAAACAGATGGGCCAAACTTAAACTACCTTTCCTAGCCAAAACTGCAATCATAAAAATGAATATACTCCCTAGATTTCTATATATTTTTAATGCGACAACCAGTATACTACACAACAAATTCTTTAAAAATATCCTCTCATTCATTTCAAAATTTATATGGTCTCCCAAATCTGTTAGGATTAGTTACACAAAACTTACTTTCTTAAGGAACAAGGAGGTCTTGGGTTGCCAGATTTTAAAACATATTATGAAATAATTAATGGGAGTAGAATCATTAACATCGCTTCCTACAATAAGGAATGTGCTACGTGGTCTCCAGCCTGGGTCATACTCTACAACAACTATGTCAAATATCTAAACCTCAATCCCTCTGCTCTCCCTTTCTTAAACAAAGATAACTTAGGCAAGTTTAAGTTACATAAAGGTATTAAATTTAATATAAAGTCTCTACAAAACCTTTTTAGTTCCTTAAGCCTGACCCATGCCTTTAATACCCTACAACCATTACATCTCAACCCTAATCTAAAGATGAAGGGCCATATGTTAAACCTGGACCAATACCCACTTCTCAGGAATACTACCATCTCTGACCTCTTCCCCTTCAAAGAACAGTCCATCTCTGATATGAGAATTAACATGAACTTACCAAAAAAATACACAATTATATTAAGACAACTCAGGGAGTTAGTTCATATGTAGCCAAAAACACAAGAGCTCAGAAACTAAATACAAAAAATACACACCAATCAGCCAGTACTTCACCAGTAATTCCTTTATTATTCCAACGATCTGGTACCTCGGCAATTCGCCTTCAAGGATCACATTTTACTCCATCATGGCAATACACTTATATACCATTTGATTAGAAACAATTAATCAATTAATTAAAGTTTCAATTCAGTAAAGGAATAGACATTATGTTAAAGTGACCTTAGAAGAAAATTTCAAAATTCATTTGTTAGATATAATTTAAATATGTATGCATATAAATACCAAATAAATAAATAATAAATATAAAAAAATTTTTTTTTATAAATATATGAAATATGCTTTGACAAACAAATAAATATTTTAATATTTTAATATATATATATGAAAAATATTATATAAACATATAATGTCACGTAGTGATGCTATGTTCAAAATAATGAATATAATTTTAAATACCTAATTCCTGATTTAAACCATTCGGTTTTAAAGTATTAAATTTTAATATCATTCTAGTTTCTAATTCTAACAATATACTTGCTATATTGTCTCCCCTTTGAGTAAAAGGTTTCCCCAATACACTAAATCTTAAACTATCAGGGCGATCACCATGTTTCTCAATAAAATGTTTAGCAACTGGACTGAATTGATTCAAGTTCCTTATATCTTTCAAATGTTCCAGGATTCTTGTTCTCACCATCCTCTTGGTTTGTCCTATATACCAAATGTTTGTGCAAGAGCAGCCCAATATATACACAACACTGGTTGATTTACAATTGAAATAATGTCTACAGATATGGTTTATCTTATTGATTAACTTCACATTAATCACTTTATCACACACACTACAAGAACCACAAGCAAAGGTGCCCACTTTAGCAGAAATAGGTCTCTCCAAATTTAATAAGTTATTGTTTAACATTTCTTTTAGATTTTTTCCTCTCTTATAGGAAAAAGTTACAGAATGTGGGAATAGCTGACCTATAGATTCATCATCACTTATTAGGTACCAAAATTTTTTAACCAGTGATACAAGTTTATTAGAGAACGTTGTAAATTTAGTTACAAAAAATATTTTCTCTATGTCTTCTCTCATTTCATTCATTCTCACTGGATATTGGACATTAGCCCCTAAACTTAGTTCTATGGAACTTTTTCCAATTATGGTATCCCAACATCTTAATAAGTGATTTATATTGTACCCTCTGTCCAATAATTAAAAAAAAACTTTATTTAATTAATTTTCCACTTCAACTTCTATACTAGTGTGGTCATGGATTCTTTTAAACTCCCCATGTGGCAATGCTTTTAATAAATGTGGGGGATGCATACTGGTTGCATGCAAAAACATGTTCGCAGATGTATGTTTTCTGAAAGGTCTGAATTCTATTCTATTTTCTCTTTCAAATAGAGTCACGTCAAGAAAATTGATTTAATTTCTATTAACCTCATACGAAAAAGAAAGATTTTGTTCATTATTGTTCAACATCTCAAAAAACTCAAAAAATTCAAACATGTCCCCTCTACAAATAAAAATCAAGTCATCAATAAAACGTTTATACAAAACCACATTATTTTTAAAAAAATCAGTTGGATAAATAAACTTTTTTTCAAATGAATCCATGTAGATCACAGCATAAGATGGTGCATAAGCTGCACCCATTGCAGTGCCTTTCACTTGTAAAAAATATTCTTTGTTGAACAGAAAGTAACTATGGGTCAAGCAAAATTCCAATAAACTAATCAAAAAGCTGGTTCTAGGTCCCTCACCTAACATGTTAAATATTGACAAGCCCCCATTTAATGTCAATATTAGTATATAAAGACTTTATGTCAATGGTGACCCAATAATAATCATAATTCCAAGAAATTTTTGATATCTCACTGATAAGATCTTGTGTGTTGGAAATATGAGCAATTACCCTATTCAAATATGCCTTCAGTTGAAAATCCAAAAAGATATTTACGTTTTCCAAAAAGGAGCCTACCCCTGACACAATAGGTCTACCAGGAGGCTCTACTATGTCCTTATGGATTTTTGGCAACACATATAGAATGGGTATAGTGGGGTTTTTTATATACATTTTATTAACATCAGCTTATGTAAAAAACCCTAAGCGTTCACCCTTTTCCAAAAAACATAACAACTCTTCATTATAAGATTTTATAGGGTCACTTTCCAGCTTCTTATATTCTTCATGGCTCAACAATAGTTTGTTAACCATTTTACAATAATCTTTTTTATCCATAATGACCCAATTTCCACCTTTATCAGCACATTTGAAAATATAATCATTTTTAAGCTTCTTCAGGTGTTTTAAAGCCACCCATTCCTCTTTATTTAAATTAAATTGCTTTTTTTCTTTACAAAATTCCTTGTAAGAAATCTCTATTTCCCTAAGGAGAACTTTTTGAAAAATAGAAATGGCAGGCATGGAGATATATGGTGTAAACTTATTATCAATGTTCTTAAAATGAGGCATCGCTAATTTACCATATCCAGTTAAGAAACTGATGTTTACATTTGTTTGTTCATTATTTAACATATCAGCACTAGCATCCAATTCATCACATTCATAATTGTAAACAGACAGATTCATTAGGCTCTCAACAAGTTCCGAATAACTGCAAGGTTCTTTAGAGCCTTCATTCAAATCGGAATGAAAAACATTTTGCTTTAAATTCTTTCCAAAATAAACTTTAAGCAGTAATTTCCTGACAAAAGCCTTAATTTCAAGGTAAATATCAGCAAGAGAAGGAAAAACAGTGGGAACAAATTTGATCCCTTTGTATAAAACTTTTAACATGTCATTATTCAAGGTTAAACAAGATAAATTAATGCAATCTAATGTTTGCGCATTATAATTCAAAGAATTGGATAAAGTCACTGTGGTCAAACCTTCATTTGTAGCGATTACATCCCTTTCTACAATTTCTTCCATTTCTCCCCTTATTGGAGTCACCACTTTGAAAGTCCGCACCCATGGATGTCGAATTCGAAGTTCCATCAGACGTTTCCCTATCTGGAACTCGACTGTTAACTACAGTTCTAGCAAAGGAAACATTTCTTGCTGTGTTGCATTCTGTAGAGGAAGCCGAGGATGCAGACAAACCTCTCCGTTTGAAATAACTGTTCCAACTCCTGCCCCTTGACCTGCTACGCCCTGGTTCACGTTGCCAAGTAAACAAAACACCTGTTTCATAGTCCCTGAGATCACGAACAAGTTTATTCCGTTTCCTTAGCACAATTTCAGTCTCTAATTTATTAATTTTCTCATTGATACTGATAATTTGGGCTCTGTGATTGGATTCAGCCACTAACTCATCTTGTAACAGTAAGATCTCACTTTTTAGTTTTTCATGAGATCTTTGGTTGCATTTAACCAAGATACGGAGCCAACCTAAAGTGCAGGAAAGGGAGACTTGCTTCCACTCATCAAGTAAATCGGACTCCCTCTCAGTAAAAGGTGCTGCTGGCAAATTATCTATGCGTAGACCACGGGGAGTGATGTTTAAACTAATATACTTCTCCAGTAGCTGGGTATCAAAGTAGAGAGCAATTTCTTTAGCCATTAATTTATCTAATTGAGCAAAACGCCCATCAGTGTCACTGTTGACCCCCAAATTCCAGGGATCCATATTGGTATACTTCTTGTCACGTTCACTGACTATATCCAAAAAAAGCATAGCATCAAGTGAATGGCTCTGTTCAGAGCCTTCATTACGAAGCGACATAAATATGAAAAAAATAGTCTCAAAACTGGTGAAAGTACGGCTTGTGTGAACAGAAACAGAAATAGCCAAAAACACAAGAGCTCAGAAACTAAATACGAAAAATGCACACCAATCAGCCAGTACTTCACCAGTAATTCCTTTATTATTCCAACGATCTGGTACCTCTGCAATTCACCTTCAAGGATCACATTTTACTCCATCATGGCAATACACTTATATACCATTTGATTAGAAACAATTAATCAATTAATTAAAGTTTCAATTCAATAATGGAATAGACATTATGTTAAAGTGACCTTAGAAGAAAATTTCAAAATTCATTTGTGACATTATATGTTTATATAATATTTTTCATATATATATATATATATATTAAAATATTAAAATATTTATTTGTTTGTCAAAGCATATTTCATATATTTATAAATTTTTTTTTTGATATTTATTATTTATTTATTTGGTATTTATATGCATACATATTTAAATTATATCTAACAAATGAATTTTGAAATTTTCTTCTAAGGTCACTTTAACATAATGTCTATTCCTTTATTGAATTGAAACTTTAATTAATTGATTAATTGTTTCTAATCAAATGGTATATAAGTGTATTGCCATGATGGAGTAAAATGTGATCCTTGAAGGTGAATTGCCGAGGTACCAAATCGTTGGAATAATAAAGGAATTACTGGTGAAGTACTGGCTGATTGGTGTGTATTTTTCATAGTTAGTTCATATGTACCTAGATCACCCCTTGGTAACTGATAAAGATATCTCAGCTTGCAAGGCACTGTGGAAACTTTTTCTCCTTAAAAAAATGATCTCAAATACATACAAAGCTATCATGGCCTGCAGAACACGTAATGAGCCCATTTTCTCCAATTATTGGCTAAAGCTTGATCCTTCTATTACTCATAACCAGATCTCAAAGGCCATAAGAATTAGCCCTAAACACATACCCCTAAAGAAGCTTAAATACACCCAGCTCATGATAATGAACAATGCTTACCTTATCCCAGACATAATCAACAAAATATACCCTAATTATTCCCCTCAATGTCAAATCTGTCAAAATCAAACAGATAATCTTTTACATATATTTTGGAGCTGCAAATGCTCATATAAACTATGGTGCGCCCTGAGAGTCCTACTGGAAAAAATTGGCTACGAAAAATCAACCCTTTCATGGAAATTCACTCTTCTGCACATCCCCCCACCAGGCTTATCAGAAGTGAAATATAGAGCTCTGATTTCCCTATTTATGTTAGTTAAATATTATATTTCTCTGAACTGGAAAAATAGGCACATATTATCATGGGAAGGGTTTAAGACTCTGGCTATTAAACACCTTAAAGCACATAGATACTTGTTTCACAACATTAACCAGAAACCATATCTTAAAGAATATTGGAGAATGTTATTTGAACATATTTTGAAATGACTTCATGACTATTGTATCACCCCTTGTTGTTCATTTTTTCCTTTCCTTAATTTCTTTTTTTTATTTCTTTTTTGGGCAATGTATAAGTGTACATAGTTTTTTATGTAGTTTGCTCATGTTTGTTTGTTTGTTGGTATTTGCTGTTATTGACCTTATAAAACAATAAAGAGGATTAAAAAAAAAAACAAAAGAATTTCATCTTTAGTAAATATAATTCTTCATGCTTGATGTTTAAAACTATCAAACTAATGGAACGTGGTTAAATTATGAAAGTACTTTGTCATAGTCTCCATTGTAGCAACAGCAGATAAAAAAGCAGGGAAGGCAACTCTATATTATTTAAATTCATCCTACATTACATCTAATAACATCCACTAAAAACATTGCATTATTCAGCAGTTATTTAACTCTGTCATAAATTCACATTATAAGACTAAAAATAATGCATTCTAACCAAATGGCATTTCCCTGCCATCATGATCATTGTTATAAAATTAACTGACATAACCACTGTTAACCTAACAGTGCTACCAATGACTGCTAGTTGTCTTTGTAAACTAAGCCATTAATCATCATACATTGAAATACTTAATTCTGAAGAATATATTTCTTAATAAATTGATTGCACATTCCTTTTAAGAAATTAAAGCAAGTACAGAAATTGTAAGTACCTCAAGTAGTTTACAAACTTCAGTTCTAGAACTACATTAAATCCATGCAGGAAATCATTTTCTATCGGCTTGAAACACACAGACTCCAGTTCTCTGTTTTGCAGTTTGTTTCATCATTGTAGCCCATGCACTTATAATAAAAAAATATAACCTCTCCCCCGACACCTAAGAAGAGTGGAGGATGTTTGCTCACAAATATACTTGCTATACATTACCTTACATTACAAAGCTAGGACAGAAGAAAATGATAAGTTATCTGTGCAGTGTTGAAAAGGACAAGTAGTTTGTGTGTGTGTGTGTGTGTGTGTGTGTGTGTGTGTGTGTGTGTGTGTGTGTGTGTGTGTGTGTATATATATATTTATTTATATATATATATATATATATATATATATATATATATATATATATATATATATATATATATATTCTTATATACTTATTTTGCATATGTCCTTTCTTGGATATCTTCAGATAAAATTTGAGTGTTGTCTCCTCTTCTACTCAGTCACTATCTTCCTTCATAGAACAGAGCCTGAGGTCACTTCTTCTGACCTCAGTACTGCAGGAGCTCTGCCATGAGGCCCTATACCTACAAGTTTACTGAGAATTTTGTCATTGTGTAATGTAAGTATATTTATCTTGAATAACCTTGCTGTAAATTAATTTTAATCAGTTACATACATGCCTGCTCTGTGAGACAGTCCACGCACTCAAAGACCCTCTTACTAAGTTGGTCACTGTCCCCTTTTGCTTGACCAGTAGACAATACTGCATAGGCTAGTTATTTAGTTTCAGGAAATGGCAGACAACCTTTTTCTACTTGCATCTCTTTGTTAATTGCTTTGCTCTGGCTATAAACTGATTGACCTCAGTTATAAAATGACCTGAGGATGGGGTTGTCATTGTAGTAGAATATATTGCTAAATATCCCCTCAGTGTTGTCTCCTCTTACACTCAGCCACTATCTTCCTTAATAGAGCAGGTTTGTGTCATATGTTATTACATTTCTATTTGTTCTAAGACTGTGTAAAACAGTGAAAAGACTTTCATAGTGTATTATATTTGTAACACTTTCATTCAGAATGGATAAGCTTTGTGTATGCTGAGCATGTTTCGCCTTAACACATATGCATGTAATGTGAGTTACTGGTGTTCAGGTATGTATGTATATATATATATATATATCTATATATATATATATATATATATATATATATAGGTTCATAGGTTCATAGGATGATACTAGGCTTTTGGCCCAGAGGCCCTTATAAGCCTAGCCAAGAATTTTGCCTATATTCCCACAAAGTCAGCACGTGTGTCCTTATGTGTGTGTGTGTGTGTGTGTGTGTGTGTGTGTGTGTGTGTGTGTGTGTGTGTGTGTGTGTGTGTGTATGTTTACATGGATCCATATGTGTGTGTGTGTGTGTGTGTGTGTGTGTGTGTGTGTGTGTGTGTGTGTGTGTGTGTGTGTGTGTGTGTGTGTGTGTATGTATGTATATTACACTGTTTTACTGTACCAGATAATCCTATGACTTGTTTCAGCTGGATTTCTCATTTTGCCATTTTCCTCTTTCTTTTTTTGGAGAAGGCCCCTCTTCCATAGTTGGTAAATCAGATAAGTACAAACTGCCCCTTTTCATACTAACTTGCAGAGACTCAGCTGACTGCTCAACACTGCTGGAAGGTAAATCTTCAAAAAAAAAACACACTGGCCTTCTCAATGATGTGATGCCTCCTTTCTTGTAACTCATGTACTGAAGCCATAATCCCAGGAAAACAGCAATAGTTAGGCAATCATGAAAAAGGTAACATATACTCATTTATATTTGTATGCAACTGCACCCTGTTCCTTGGAAAACAAAAGCTATTAAAATATTTGGCTTGAAAGGTGAGGACCAACCATGGAATTGTCTAAAAATGAGTAGACAGAAAATAATACCCCTGGAAACTGACTGAAGTACACTTATCAAAATGTACTTATAGTTATAAATGTAATTAAAACTTGCCCTAACTAAAATGCTGTAATATGTGATGCTTGGATTTATTAAGATGAAATCATTATCTTAATATTGATAAAATTGTACATAACCTTACCAAATCTAGAGCCAATATGCATTTACACCTACCAAATCAATAGAAGAATGGATATAAAACCATTAGATAACAGAATCATTATTAATAACTAGTTCCTACCAAATCATGATGAAGCAAGAAAATGGTCACTGACCACAAGAATAACTTAACAAATAGGTTCATAGGTTCACAGGTTAGTACTGGGCTATCTGCCCGTAGGCATATATTAGCCCAGCCACATTGTGCGGTATTCACTGCCCCTTTAGTAGTTCCCTATACCCTTCTACTAGCAGCTAGTACCCTTGGCCCCTATCTAGTAGTGCTGTTGGTGTGATCCCCGGTGTGAATTTTCTGTTACCCATCCACTCATCAAGGTTTCTCTTGAAGAGTGATAGTGAGGGGCTCTGTCTTATGTTGATCAGGACCCTGTTCCATAGTAAGGGAAGTCTCTGCAAAGGGAATCTATCCTTCCAGCATGTTCTATTCATTGTTGTGTTGAGGTTTATATCCCTAGAGCATGTAGCTCGAGTAGATTTGGTTTTCCTAAGATGGAGCATGTTCAACAATTCTAGGTTGGACATGGCTCTGTATGTTAGACAGAGATCGCCTCTGAGAAAGCGGTATGCAACAGAGAACAGTCTTAGCTTTTTCAATCGTGCTGCATAGGGCAACTGTTTGAGGCCAGTAATCCTCTTGGTTAGGTACCTCTGTGGTCTCTCCAGCTGCTGGAGATGTCTAGCCAGGTACATTCCAATTGGTGCATTGTACTCAATAATGGGTCTGATGAGGGAAGAGTAGAGGGGCACCATTACATCCTTAGATCTTGATGCGAACCCTTTCGTGATCAGATGGGTCACATAGAAGGATTTTCTAACCACTTTGGCAACCTGGTTATCAAAGGAAACCTGACTATCTACTTGGGTCCATAGATCCCTTATTTCTTCTTCAGATTTCAGTGGATTACCTCCTATGTTGTAGTTTGTGGGTACTCTGTTTTTTCCAAAGGGGATTACTATGCATTTTTTTGCATTTAGCTTGAGACCATGGCTTTGACACCATGCATCAGTCTCATTTAGGCCCTTCTGGAGGATCTCCATGTTGGCCGGAGACTCTATTATGGCACCCAGTTTGCAGTCGTCCGTAAACTTAGTCAGCCACAGCCCTTCCATGCCTGTCTGTACTTCTGAGAAGTATATGCCAAACAGGAGGGGCCCCAGGACAGAGCCCTGAGGCACACCACTCATTACTGGTCTGGATTTGGACATAGATCCCACTACTCTTACTTTATGGGATCTGTCTGAGAGCCAGTTTGCGATCCATCTTGTGACGTAAGGGTTTATGCCCAGGCTGGTGAGCTTATCAATAATACCTGAATGGGGAATGGTGTCAAATGCTTTAGCAAGGTCAAGGTAAGATGTGTGTACCTCCTTTCCCTTATCTATAGCCTGAGTAACTGTCTGTCTCAAAGAAATCCATCAGGTTCAGGAGGCATGATCTGCCCTTGACGAAGCCGATCTGTGTGGGGTCCAGCGACTGGAGGTTCCCAATCTCTCCATTTATGAGTTCCATAATGATTCACTCCATAGCCTTACAGATCAGACTGGTCAGGCTTATTGGTCAGTAGTTCCCAGGGTCAGTTGTGGCCCCACCCTTGTGTAGCGGGACCACTGTTGCCATGCGCCATTCTATGGGCACATATCCTGTGGAGAGGCTGAGACTGAACAGGGTATTAAGATGCGGGGTTAATTCCTTTTGGAGCTCACGTATGACACAGCCTGCGACACCATCTGGTCCCATGGAGGCAGTGTTTTTACCTTTAGATAGAGCCTTGTTAACCAACGTATCAGTGATAATTGGACTTACACAATCCCCTGGAATGGTAATAGGCCCTGTAGGTGGTGAGGGGGGGAGAAATTTGCACTGAACCTGTCAGCCAAGATGTTGGCAATGTCAGAAGGGTCAGTGTATTTTGTTCCATTTTGTACTAGCTCAGAACAGACCTGAGCATTGCCATTTAGGTTTTTGATGTAGCCATAGAAGGCCTTATGGTTATCCTTGGCATCCTTGGCAACTTTCTTTTCAAAATTAGCTTTAGTTGACTTGATGAGGGCCCTCAATTTCTTACTAATGCTGATCTGGGATGATTTTTCTACTTGAGATTTGGCCTTTTTTTGTATAAGTCTCTTCCATTTATTGTAAAGTTTGCTTATGGCCGGGGTCCACCAGACTGGTTTCTTCTTGCTTGAGGAAGGAGTCTTGGTTTTATTTGGGATAGCATGGTCAATGCAATCCTGAAGATATATATATAAAGTGCCTTGGTGTAGGATTCTGCATCCTGGATATCATTATCCTTCTGCAAGGGAATAGTGAAGCCTTCCATTTCGGATGCAAGTAGTTTGAAGTTTGCTTTGGAAAGGTTTTTGACTATGGTTTCTTTGACTGGGGGAGGTGGAGGGGTGAGGAAGTCTAGGGTTATCAGTTTGTGGTCGGATCTGACCAAGGAGGGAGTGATAACGGGTGTGGTACAATGGGCGCCCATATTTGTGATGATTAAATCCAATATGTTGTCCTCTCTAGTGGGGGAACATACTAGTTGTTCAAGGGCATTTGAATTTATAAATTCTATGAATCGCTGAGCATAGGAGTTGGAACCTTGGTAGTTCGCCCAGTCTATACCAGGTTAGTTGAAATCACCCAAGATTATGGTGTTGGGTAGGACCTTTATATTTTCCAGTGTCTCAAGGAATGCAGAGTGAGCATCTTGGAACATGGTGGGTGATCTAGAACCGGCTATGACTTGAAATGTGGTTTTGCCTGCTGATAGTTGCGCATGGATGATCTCTGGGGCATCATGCTGCGCTACTAACCTGGAGATATGGGTATCCTTGATGAATATGGATACACCTCCGCCCTTTGTACTGCAATCTGGTAACTGAGGCCGGAAGGTATGATATGAATTGTAACCTGGCAGTGCTCGGGTGCTCTCTTGAGCCTTGAACCAGGATTCTGTCACTGCACAAACATCGATTTTCTCCATGCTGAGGAGAGCCTTGAGTGTGTGCATTTTGAGATTGAGACATCTGGCGTTGAGTAGCATTACCCTTAGTTTTTGGTTACCTGTGCTGGTTACGGTGGTTGGTTTGTCCTTTGAGCCTTGCCTAAAAAAGGCACTATGGGGACGGCAAGAGCCTTGGCCAGTATTTGAAAACCGAGGGGTGACAGGTGCAACCCATCTCTGGCAAAACAGCGAGGCTTGTCTATCATGTCATCCCAGGCAGACAGACACTGGATCCCCTTAGAATGACACCAGAAGCTTAGCCAATTGTTGAAATTGATCATTTTGTCTTTGTATTGTGGTATCATTCTAGGCGAAGGTAGTATGCTGCTCAAGGTCAGGGTCAGGGTCATACCAGCTTGGGCTACATGATCAGAGAGCTCCTCAATGTCTCTTTTCATGTAGTCCAGAGAGGTACGTCTTAGATCATTCACACCAACATGTACAATGACCGCGTCATACTTGTACTTGTTCTGGAGTGACCTAAGTGTCTGTGTTATGTGGCGGATCCGAGCACCCGACAGCCAGCTGACAGTAACCTTCTATTAATGAAAAGGTGATGGAATAACCTACTTAAGTTCATTACAAAATGGGAAGAGCACCCAGGACCATGTACACTGAAACCTAACACTTTACAATTACATTAAACCAGAATACAATATAAGCTTGGATTTCTGAACTAAAGTGATGCATAACTGTAAATACTGTCATTATTTATTAATATACTACAGTACTTATAAAGACTAACTTAATAAAGTGATGAAAATCAAGACAATTAGGGGGGAAAACGCTTAATTCTCCTAACTATTAAATATATATAGATATAGATACAGAGCATTTATATTACGTTATCGAAAGATGAAAATAGCGAACGCTATTTCATCGGCCCCAAAACATCTAAACATGAAAATATGAACATTCAGAACAGCAAATTTTTTCCCATTGAAAAAATTTGCTGATCTGAAACACATACACACAACACAAGCACATCAAACAAACAGCAACCACACACATACACTTAAATTCCTACATCTAACGCTACACTAAACTAAACATACACTACTGTCTACAAACTTACCTTAACCCGGACCCTAACCCTAAGGTCCGTCACTATCGCACACTCACCTAACCCACACCCTAACCCTAACTCACTTAAACCGCCCCTAACCCTAAAGTCTGTCACTATCGCACACATGCCTAACCTGTGCCCTAACTCACTTAACCCACCCCTAACCCTAACGTACAAACAATCGCATACTTATCTGAACCCAACCCGTAACTTTCCACCACAGCGCTAAGAATAGCAAAGCCACAGAAACGACCAACTGAATTCTTTCCCAAGGAAAAACTTCACTGTTCTGCAGTTTCGCTATTCTTAGCCTTCACTGAATAGCGTTCGATATCAGAACATTCAAAGTTTTAATACTTCGATGTTCGGATATAGACCCAATACAGATACATAGATATATAGTTATATAGATACATGGGTTTACCTTTACAAGGTCGAAAAGAAAATATTCGAGCAGGCAAATATCTGACTCAGTCAGAAACTGCACTTTCAAATGTTTAAAACAGCGAAAGTGTTGATCAACGAATTCTACTTTCCAGGAATGTTGAATGTTTTCGAAACACCCAACATTTCTGGATGTCTCCAAACACTGTCATGCAGGGGGGCAAACCCCCCTGCACCCCCTACCCCCCTGCTAAATTAATATACTAACTCCAAGATTGCACTACAGTGAGGGAAGGAGTGCATGTTCCAATCCCCATCTGCACTCCAAATTGCCAAATTCACATTAGCGAATGCGCACCGGCATTCACTCAATTGTGAATTCAGCAATTCAGTGTCAACATTTCCAGCTTTTGAAATCGTACTTAGCCAAACTAAAACTTAAAATTATATCAAGCACACCTTTACCAAAGGCTGCTGGCTAGGAGCTGTTGTCAAATGACTAAACTGACACAAAAAAGTGGCAATGAAAGCACAACAACCAGACATTATATATTTGGCTATATCTCAAGGTGGGAACAGTAGCAGCATCTCAGGAAGTGAGAGAAAACAGTCTGTGTTGCAGGATTAATATGTTCATTGGTGAATCCATAAACACTTTAAAGGAACTAATTACTTAAAATGTCAAGATTAAAAAAAGACTGTGTTATATCAGTCAGTAATGCTAGGGTGTGGGCAATGTTTCATTATATTACTCTGTGCAACATTTAACTGCTTAGGCTTTGCATTGGAGAATATATAAATGTAATTAAATGTGGCCTTGACCAATCCCCATCACTATCTGCTGCTTAATTCTACCTTTTCAACTCTAACTTCAGATTCTGCTGTATGTTTTTGTTTATTTCCTAAGCATATTTTGCAAAATCAAAGTGCATGAGCATGAACAATAAGATTTAAAAACAAGATGCTGGGAAATTTGAAGCATTTTCTCAGTCAAACGTACTCTGAGTGAATGAAACTAAACTTTTTATAGGTTCATAGGTCTATACTAGTTAACAACCACTAGGGCCTTTATAAGCCTAGCTGTACAACCCAAGTGTGACCTACAAAATTGATTTATATAGGGTGGTGATTTATTAACTGCCACTGACCATCAGAGATATAGCAGCCAGACCAGGGGTGAATTTCCAATTACCCATCCATTGGTCCAAGTTGAGCTTAAATTCGAATAGGGAGAAACTCTGCTTCACAATGAGGGGGAGCCTGTTCCAGAGAACTGGAATTCTCTGAGAAACATATCTGTCTTTCCAACATGTCCTATTTATGTTGCAAGCAAAATTTACATCTTTTAATCTAGTAGTTCTAATGCTGTTTGTTTTGCAGATGTACAAAAGGTTCATCAAAACAGGGTCCAGGGATGCCTTGTATACCAGGCAAAGATCACCTCTCTAAGAATTCTGTATGATACTGAGTAAAGAGTTTTAAAACATGGCTTTGGTATCAAGTGTTAGTCTGTATTAGACTTTCCTGAATGGACTTCTCATCTTGGGGGTGGGGGGTTCAATGACTGCTCCCTGTTTGCAATCATCTGAAAACTTAGTTAGCCAGAGGCCTTTGACATTGGCTTTGACATCCGAGAAGTAAATGCAAAAAGGAGCTGTTTTAGCACAGAGCCTTGAGGTGACTCCTCTGGTGATTGGCCTCTTTGTGGAGGTGGCCTCACCAATTCTAACCTCCTGGGTCATGTCAGTAATCCAGCTAGCTATCCAGCATGTTATAAAGGGATTTATACCTAGTTCCATAAGTTTGTTGATAATGCCCGAGTGGGGTATAGTATCGAATACCTTAGGCATATCTATGTAGGCAGTATGTGCCATTTTCCCCTCATCCATTGCCTAAGTGACCCTTTCAAAGAAGTCCACCAGATTCAGTAAGCATGACCTTTCTTTAACAAAGGCAAACTGGAGTACATCAAGTGTCTGGAGGTCTCATATGTCCTTGATAATTTCCATGGTAATTCTTTCCATGCTTTTGCAAATAAGACAAGTCAGACTCATGGGTCTGTAGTTTCCAGAATCTGTTGAAGGTCCTCCTTTATGAAGGGTGCTGGCCATCATAGTCCTCCATTTACATGGCACAAAGCCTGTTTGAAGACTTTAATTAAATAATGACTCCAGGGGTCCTGGTAAGTCATAGTTTAGACTGCTCAGGAGCCACCCTGGGATATTATCAGGGCCCGTTGATGCTGTGTTCTTGGTTTTACTGAGTGCATCCAGTACATGCTCCCTAGTTATAGTAAGAGAGGTTATTTTTGAGGGTATTTTGGAGCTAGGTGGGAGGTAATGTTGAAACTGAATTTGTCCTCTAACAGGTTCGCTCTATCACTAGGCTCAGTGAATGTGGCTTCATTAACTGTGAGTTTAGCACATGGCTGTGTGTTGCCCTTGGGGTTTCTGATATAACGTACAAGTCCTTATGGTTATCTTTCACCTGGGAGGGTATCTTAACCTGAAAGTTGGCTTTGCTTGATCTAATTAGTTGCCTATTTACTTTGATGAGAGAGTTTTTATATTCATGGGAATTACCTTTCCTGATGTTTGTCATATTTTTGTTTTTTACTTTTATTGTATATCCTGTTTAATTGTGATGCCACCAGGGTGCTTTGTTTCTCTGGCTAGTCCTGGACTTACTTCCAGTAGGTACATCAGCCTCTATGCAGCCATTGACATGGTTGTACAAAGTTTCTGAGAGAAATAGGCTGATATGTTCTCAGGGTTTGTAGGAGCATTGAATTTTTACAGACCATCACTTTAATAACAGGTAATTTGCCTTGGAATAGTTACTGGTTTTAATGAGATTACAAAGTTGATTTTGAAGAAGACAACCAGGGAGGATGAGATAATGGGGAGAGCACAAGGTCCAGTATGCTGGAACCTCTAGTGGGCATACATATTTATTTATTTATGTATTTATATAATATTTGTCTACTTCGAAAATCAGTCTGGAACAGAGGTTATTTTCAGTGAAGGCCCAGGGAGGAAGGCTCCAGAATGCTTGTCTTTGGAATGTGGGAGGAAACCGGAGCACTCTACGGAAACCCAAATGAACACAAGGAGGACATGCAGACTCCACACAGAAAGCACGCCAGCTGAGAATCAAACCAGACAACCTCTTGCTGTGAGGCAATAATGATAACTGCTGCACCACTGTGCCACATACAGCGATTCACTGTTTGGTCAAAGGAGTTTGTATTTATGAAGTCCAGGAATCTCTGTGCCTATAGATTTGAGACTGTGTAGGATTCCCAGTCTATAGAGAGGTAATTAAACACTCCCATGAGTAGAGTGTTAGGTTGGATGGTAAGTGTTTCCAGTATGCCCAAGTATGCATTGTGAGCTTTGTGGGACATTGTGGCCTATAGCTGGCTATAATATGGTACAGGATGTTGCCTATGGTGATCTGCACATGAAGAAACCCCAGCATGTCATCCTGTTTGACCACCCTATAGGTATGCTTGTTACTAATGTATATTGAGCTGCCTCCACCTTTAGTCCTTATGTGTGCAGCTACTGGTCTAAAAGTGTGGAAAGCACTGAAAGCTTGCACTGCCATGGTACTCTCTGCCACTTTAAGCCATGTCTCAGTAACTGCACAGATGTCTATATTCTCAGATGTGAGAAGGGCTTGGAGGGAGTGTGTTTTTTTTTTTTTTATTTAGGATCCTGGCATTGTACATTGGCACCCAGAGGTTTTGTTGAGTTGATTTTGCAATGTCAGTAGGTTTGTCAATTTGGCATTGCTTAAAAAAAGGGCACTGTTTGGGTGAATAAGGTTTTAGCCAGTATTCAAAAACTGAGAGAGAAAAGGCACAGATCATCCTTGGCAAAGCAGCATGGTCTTTTAACCAGTTCCTCCTAAGCTCACAAATACTGGATTCCCTTAGAATGACAAAGAGAAAGACAGCCAGTTGTTGAAATCAATCACTTTTTGCTCATATTATGGAATCAGCCTCATTGAAGGTAATATTCTGCTATAATGTTAGGCTCATTTCAGCCTGAGATGCAAACATGAAAGCTCTATAATGTCTCTCTTCATATGGTCCAGGAAGGTACATCTCAGGTCATTTACACATACATGGACTATGATGGAATTACACTGGTACCTGTGGCATAATAACTTGAATGCATGACTTGGTGGAATCTGGCTCCAGATAAACAACTAACAGTTATCTTTTCCTTGTTCAACCTGGTTAGAGGGACATTAGTATATCTTACAATAGAGTCCCCTGTGACAATAATCATAGGCAGTGTATTTGCTTGCCTTAGGGCTTAGTGTTTGGGGCTCCATTGAGACTAACAATACGTGTGGTGTTAGGTGTTGTTTTTTCTGAGTGCCTTTGGGCTAGCTGAGGCATAGCTTTGACCGCTGGTGGTATAGGTGATCTTCTTTGTTTAGGAAGATTGTGTTTCAGTGCCTCAGCATACATTAGTCTATGTGTCTGTTGTGTATTATGTGAGGTGGGTGTTGTATACATGGTTTTGACAACCTGATGTACACTTGTATGCAAGAGATTAGCCTCCAATACACCTCTCACATACTACATCAGTTTCTTTAAGGATTATGTGGGTTCCAGTCAACATGATTGCTACTTTGTTTCAAGATGTCCATATCCACCAAGCTGGGTACAGAGAAGTTAGGAAATTGTATATCCATACTGTCCTGTCCTTTGATTGGTGAACTACAAGGGTGTGGTGTTTTGGAGTTAGAAGGCTATTAAGGGTGCTTTCTTGGTGCAGGCTAATAACAGTGCTTTATCTACTAACTTTAACATTTACACAAAACTGAATTCTACTATAATCTGTAGGTACTGGCACTCAACATTCTTTATAGATGTTTGCTACTGAACAGGGCACTGCTTACTCACTCAAACATGCAAAATATATAGTAGCACAGGAAAAATAGAAAACTAAATAACAAAATAACAAACCCTCTGGCCAATAAAATGACTACACTACAAGTCCTTTTGTGTATTCCTAACTCAGACAGAGCAGGCAAAAACCTCTTGCTATAACATGAATAAACACAGTCCTCCTAATGTAAAATTACAGTAGAAGAGACCCACAAGTGCAATTTGACCACAAACCACTTAAGCAACTAGCTGGAAATCCCTTGATGAAGGCAATTTCATGACAGTCTTACCGCAGTAGCAGGGAGAGAAAGAGCAATTTGTTTTTACAACAAATTCAGTGAAATGTACACATTAAAGCAGGAAACAGTAGTGATTACTCAAAATAACTTGCGTGATTTAGCAATCAAAGGTACTTCCCTTTACCTGGATGGCACTGGATACAAGTACAACAATTCTAGAATGCAGGCTAGGGGTCCACGCTTTGCTGACCTCCAGGAAAATGAGCAGGAGACAATATGTAGTTTAAGGCATTAGACTATGTAGGAATTTACCAGTAACACTGTTTATGGAAAAAAATGCAGTAATAAATGACTAAGGCACAAAGCTGGGGGCCCAGCAGGGTTTAAATTACAAACAGATAGCTTTTACAAGTAATTCTAGTTGTAAATGAGCATACATGCATTGGGTATGAATAATTATGAATAATAATGAATAATAATAATAATAATAATAAACTACAATATGTAAACAATATTTAATATCCAAAGATAATAATTTCATAGATTCATAGATGTGTACTAGGTTAACGATCCTGTAGCCTTTACAAGCCTAGCCCATAGAAGTGCCCTGGCATCGTGCCGCCCGACTTTAATTCCCAGTGTCTCTATCAAGTAGAGTGACTGGAGTGATCCCCGGGGTGTACTTTATATTTATAGGTGATATTCAAATGACAGGTTCATAAGAAAGCAAATCAAACAACATCCCTCTGCACAAAGGATGACAGTCAACAGACATTACTAACTTTAGACCTATAGCAATCTTATCTCCCTCTCCAAAATACTTGAAAAATATATTCAAAAACAATTGTTAAACAATCTCTTGCAGGAAGAACTCATGTTCCCCGCACAATGTGGCTTCTGTCCTTCTCATAGTACTAACATTGAATTGTTAAAATATATAGATACTGTCAATAAAGCTAGAAATAATGGCAAACTAGTCTCCTCCTTCGACACAGTTTGTCACAGTAAAGTTCTACTTCAAATGCCCTCATTAGGTGTCTCTCAGCCCACCCTTCTGTGATTCAAAAGCTAATTATCTAATCAGTATCAGTGAGTAAAATGGTACTCCACCCTCTCTCCATACCTCCCAGTCACCACTGATGTACCACAAGGCTCTATCCTTGGTCCCATTCTCTTTAACATTCTCCAACACCCTCCACACATCTACACAACAGGCCTCCCTAATACAGTAGGCAGATGACTCCACACTCATTTGCACAGCTAAGGCCATGACACACCTCCAAAAAGAAAAAAAATAACTCAGAAAGTTTTAACAGCAACTGAAACATGGCTTTGTAACTCACAACTCATGATCAACCATAAAAAAAATTTTACTTTTCCCCAAATCCCTCTCCCATGTAAAAACAAAATTTAAAGTCCTTTCTCTTGATAATACAATTATTGAAGTCACTTCTCATAGTAAATTATTAGGGATAATAGTGGATGATAATCTTAAATTCGACTTGCATATACAAATTTGCATAATAAAAACACACCAAAAAACTAGGGATGCTTTATACAGCCAGAAACATTTTCACTGATGCAACTAAAGCTACACTTGGAGCCACTTATCTCCTCCCTACACTTCTTTATGATGCTCCCATCCTTACTAACCTTTAGGCATCACAAAAATCAAAACTTGAGCAATGCTATAACAAAGTTGTTAAATCTGCAGCAAATACTCCTTTCAGACCCATCACTGTATAAAGCCTAAATTGGTTAGTACCCATCAACTAACATATACACAACTTCTTATCAGCTATAAAATAATCCAGAATCCATCTGTTGCCCTACACTAAATATCATTCAATGCAACTATGTTCCTAGTCTGCCATTATGATCCAACACCTGACTGTTCGCAAACCTAAGAAATCTGCTGGGCATTGTCTGTACTTCTACCATGTTGTTAAGGCCTGGAACCCTTATCTCTATCCATTATGTCAATACCATCCATCCCATCCTCCAAACCCATTCTGAAAGATTTCCTGACCAAAAGCTGGCACTGTTTTTGCTCAACATCATGATAAACTATATCCCTGAACGTGGACAAATATATTTTCATACCTCACACCTCCTTGCTCTCCCTTTTTTACTCACTTCCTTACTTCTAACAATTTCTCATCCCTGGCCCTCTCTCTAAATATGCCATAAGCCTGTTTTTTTCTCTCACTTTGTATTGCAATTCCTGCTTGTATTATACTAACTTACCTATAATTTCTTTATATATGGGTAAAAGTTTCTCTAACTGTTAAATCATTGCCATATAACTTGCATCTACTCTTAACCAATGTTTTCATATTACGTATAATTTGGTATAATTATTTAATCTGTATTTGTTTTGTGTATTATTTTTAATGACTAAATAACTATTATTATTAAAATGTTTTGTAATACTTTGCAGCCTTTCTCCCTGGGCCTCCACTGAAAATGGGCTCCTACCCAGTTGTACTTTCCCGGTAAACAAATGTAAATAAATAATAAATAAATAAATAAATAAATAAATAAATAAATAAATGACTGCTCCAGAAACAGCAAAAAGCAAAGAATCCCAGTACAATTGATAATGGCAGCAATACAAAAAGCCTGCAGGACAAAACTGGACAAACATACAAAATAGTTCTGAATAACCATCTACAGATGGTCAGATTTACCAAGTCACTGTCTAGGCCTGACACAGCCCAAGATAAGCCAAAAAAGGCTGCTAAAAAGTTTCCTGCAACTTCTCATATAGACTTACATGCAAGATAGCTAATGTCCTGCAGTAATGGCAGGAAAATGCAAAAAACATGGTTTATTTATTTATTTATTTATTTATTTATTTATTAGCTTTTGATTACTAAGAAAGTCTGACTGGGTAAAGCCCCCTTTCAGTGGAGGCCTGGAGAGAAAATCTCCAGATTTCATTCTTTTCTCACAAGCAAAGAAATTCTGCCAGGCTGCAAGACACCCAGCTACCAACAAAGTAAATTCAAGATGCACTTGAAGGGTAGGGTGATCAAATCTTCACAAGCTAGAAATGAATTTTAGTATAATGCCACAAATAACCAAAAGATCAGTCTGAAATGCAGCAAGAAAGAATTAAAGTCAGAATCTCCAGCCATTAAACTGTAGGGCCACTGACAACCCAGAACTGATGCCAAGTCCCTTAAGCAGTCATTACTCAAATGTGTTAAGGCTATCTCCACTGTCCACGAATGAGTGCAGCTAAGTCACAATTCACAGAGGCCATTTATGTTAATGAGTGATGGCTGCAAATATGCATAAGCAAATGAAATCAAAATGAGATATAAAGCCATGGAAAGATTTATCATGGAATTAATCAATGAGGACATAGGGAACCTCCAAACACTGAACCCATCTCTGTTTAGATTTGTCAAGGCATGTCATGCTTACTTAACCTATAAATGAGAAATTATGTAATCCAACATATACTAATGAAGACTCTGATGAAGAATACTCACATATTTGCAATTTATAGTGAAGTTTTCTGCTTTTTCATGCCATTCACAGATATTTTATATAAAGGGAATCTTGCCTATGCTATCTACTTTACAATCTGTGAAAATGCTGTGACTTGCTGTTAGCCTTGCTATTTCCCATTATGAGCTACGTATCATGGCCAAGCAGAAATTGTAAGTGCCCGGCAGCATTCCCCAGCCAAGAATGAGGAGATATAGGCAGAGGATAACATTATAATTTTGATAATCAGGAGAAACTTGATAGGTTTTGAGAGGACAGGGATATTATAAGGGTCTTGGTGAATATGCATGACTCCCATAGGGGTACTGGAGGAATAAGTGAACTTCCCATCCCCGGGGAGGGACAGAGTGGCAGACTTTGTAGAGGCCCTGAATTGTCCCCAGCATACTATAATAATGCAAAGATAGGCCCAGATATGTTCACATCTGAATATATTTAAAAAAATAGAGTCTTACACATGACTGTTTGCACAACCATGAAGTGTAATCTCTGCCAGTCTAACACCATATCTCATACCTTCTTACCTCAAACCACTGAGCATTTCATGAACATTGTTAATGAAACACAGGAATATTTATTTAAGCAACCACCCCCCAAAAAAGAAAAAGAAAAAATAATGTTGGTACATGAATAAATGGCAATATCTGCCCATCTAACATTAATTACTTGCTCATACCACTAAGTCTGTTACCCAACAGCCTGTCCTAAGACTCAGTCAGTGCAACAACCTCCACCTCCTGGCAGTAGAGATTACTGGTGTGTGCCACAACATTTGGCAAGAATGGCTGACATTTTCATCTCAATCCAGACATTTAATAAAACTTGGTAATTAAACACACGTAGGAAAATGTATTTCTACAACCCCCCTAAAAAAGTACTGCTGCTTGACTGCACAAATAAATGACCATTCTGATGTAATACTTCAAAAAAGGTAACAAAGACAATGCCCAGCAATTGTAAGTAATATAAAAAAATGATGATTACATACTATTTTTTATCTACCATATAAATGAAATGTGAATGTATTCCTTTAAAGAAAGCATATGTATGTGACATAGCATTTTTGGTTAAACCAGATTTGCCAATAATAACAGTACCTGGTGTGATGCCTAAATCCTCACCACTGACAACAGTGGGGAATGTACATTGGGAGAATGGCAGATACACGCATGGTATTTCCAGTTGCAGTTCTCTGCAGCAAGTGCAATTTCCCTTAAGAGCACAAAGAGATCACAGTCTGTCCAGGGCTTATTTCTCTCTTTTTCTCCCACTCCCCAATAAGACTCACTACTGACATAGCTATAGTGTTGAGATCTCCACTGAGTGGCCAAGCCAAGACCTCCAGCACCCTCTCTGTCCAACCAGTGTTTTGTGGCCCTGCCCAAGTAGCTAACACACATACACTTTGAGGTTTGATTTATGCACACACACACACACACACACACACACACACACACACACACACACACACACACCTGGGAAAGGCTGGCACAGGTTTACTAGCTATGCCCCCATCTGCCCAGATTATAAGGTAGTTATTACTGCCACCAGCCACATCCTTATCAGCTACTTTAAGGCCCTTAACAAATGGTGTCCAATCTTACTGTGTAATGTATAAATGGTAGTTTGACCAAGAGCAAGGCTATTAGGAGTGGCCCACAGTGTCACCAAATAAATATACAAGCATTCCCAAAACTTAAATATGTCTCAAAAATATCAGCCACAATGAATGGTTTAAATATATTTAATAATAAATAATAAAAGAACAAGAAAATACTCATTATATAATCACAGTAATACCAGAGTTCAAAATCACAAGATATATTTAAAACAACATTGCAGGACAGTCTCAAATAAATAAATAAATAAATCATCTAAACCATACTTCACTATATTCCTGAATGAATCAAAGAGAATTAGTATACCCTAATTAACTTACTTACAGAGTAACATGGCAGATGTGGTGAGTGGGTCTTTTTGTCAGGTCAAAGACAAAATACAGAATACTCAGTCTCTCTCAGAGAGTTCTTAAATTAATATCCCAAATATTATTGATGGGATAGCTTGTAGGATGACAAAAACTCTTTGTCATCTGACTCTATCCCAAGTGGAAAAAAAACACTGACACAGCTGGTAGCATTTAGCATCTACCTGTGAAAATACATAAACAAGTTTTTCTTAGATCTAAGGCAGATCCTGGAAGTCATAAAACAATAACACACTTGCAAGATAATGCAGAGAACCTCTAGTTGTAGACATTGTGTCTGTTGCTGCACTGAAACTGAAATATAACATTTTTTTATTACATGGTCATAAAGTAATTTAAATTTTCAGCTATTTTTCTGAAATTAACCTCCTGTGTTCCCATTTCCATTATTAAAATCTATATATCTAAACAGTTACAATAGTGTAAGTATTTTTCTGTTCTGTTCCAGTAGGGTATACTGTGAATGCATTTTAAAGCTCAGTACTTTACAACCCTTTTCATCACACACTTCTGTATCAACAGTTTGATATACACATAATTGTAACTCAAGCATATGAATCATGTAGATATTCACAAATGACATATAATTCTTTACAAAATTTCAGGTAGCTGGGCTAGCAGTATCTCCTTTTGTGACAACTGGTTTAATGTCCCTACTACTTAACTGGGTTTGTTAAGGTGATGTCACACCCCAGACGGAGTGATTCTAAACCTGTGAACAACAGCCCTGCCCATAGTTTCTTCATTCTTGCTCTGGTACTTTGAATCCTGGTAGCACCTGTGAAGCCACAAGGTTATATTCCAAGCTGGTCAGATAAGGAAACCTTAATAATGAGCCACCTTCTTAGGACGTCATGTCTGGATAAGATCCAGGTGTACATACATGGTTCTGAGTGGAAAAGACAGATATCTGGCAGGAATTATAAGCACCTGTCATCCCAGACAGGGATCACCTGCTCCAGCCAACAGTGTTGCCACAAGTATGACAACCTACAGAAGCATAGGCCATATAAGCTGGCTGAGTGGGTGGATCAGGTATCTTCAAGATGGCCAGAGCCTTATAGTAAGTATTATATATGTATGCTTTTGGTTATATTAAACAGAGCTTTAAAATAAAATATACGAAGGTTGTAAAATTGAAATATTGGACACAAAAAATTGTGTAATTGCAAATATGTAGCTATAATGTTATAATAATGCAAAAGAAAGCATAAACATATCTGTGCACAGAACTACATCTGTATACAAATATATGGAATGTTTATGTGATAACATAATTGTCTGCATAAATACAAATGTAATATATGTATGAGTAAAATAATAATCTGCAAGTATTTCTCTGTAAATCAAAAATATATATCTGCATGAGTGCTCTCACAACTACTTGCTCATGTATATATACAGAAAGCAACCAAAGTTTGCATTTCCACATAATTGTATTTTTTAGTATTGTATTACTTTTGTTAGTAGTTAAAATATATGCAGACAATTTTTGTAAAGATAGGATGTTGTCTGTGTAGGTCAGAAAAATATTTATTAGTATAATAATTATATAAGACAGTTATTTCTTCCAGAATGTTAACACACCCTTGTGAGTGGTTGTCAAGTGAATGACAATCGCATGCTTTTATGAGAAATGGCCAGTTAATTTATTTCTGTATTACCTTTGTATATATTTTTAAATCATACTCTCATATGCTTAAAATGATTAGGCAGAAAACTATCAAACCCAAACTTTTGTACAGCTCAGAAACTGAAAACTTTATTGAACTGCTTCATTTTTCTGTACATGAACTCTTTCTGCTTGAAAACAATGCACAGACTGCTACATGCAAAACACAATATTTTAAAACACCATTCCAGCAAAAGTGTAGCCATTTGGTTATAACTTGCAGTAAAGGAAAGATTTTCACAGTATGTAAATTCAAACATTAGTAAATATTTAAACAAACAGTAAGCAAGAACAGTGAATAAAATGCCTTGCATATTACTACTACTGATATCAGTAATATTAAGGGAAAAGGGTGAAATATAAGTAGACAACAACTGTCTTATGCCTTCTGTTTCTAGTCGAAGAGGAAATAAATTATAACAGACAACAAACAGCAAGACAGGAGAATTGCAAGGCTGATTGAAGAAGCTGATTAGCTCAGTGGATCCTGTTTGGGTGTCCTACAGATTACTACAGCACCAGAAATGAGGAAGTGAGATTTTTTGCTGATTACAAGTACCCTTTTGGCTTTTTTTGACTGTTTTTTCTAACTGCACTTCTCTAAGCCATTTTTGATACTATTTCTACTGTGTTTTAAATCATTTTACTGTTGTGCACTTGATTTCTGCTTAATTTCAAAGTTTAAACTGCATTTACTGTTGTAGGCTACACACTCAAGTGTGATAGCCTTTTCTGTGCTTATTTACTGTTTAATTGCATTTTCTGCTGTATTTAACCTAAAAAACAAAACAAAACAAAAAAAAAAAAATTACTATCTAGGGAAGTCTTTCTGCTTATCAGTGGGAGTGGTAAGCATCAAGTGCCTATCTGTCACTAGAGGAGTGGTTTCCAGCTAAGGAAGTGTACCTCATTGGCCATTTGGGGCTATCTTTATCCCTTTTACCTGTACATGCGTGGGATTGCATATCATGCAGCGCCAGTTAGCTAGGGTTAAACTATTAATGGTGCCAAAAAGTCTGGTCTTCAGATATTTTTCCTCAGTATCAGCCAGTTTTCTAGTTTCAGTACTCAAAACTGTTTCTTTGTCCTCAGCACTTGTTCATAACTCGTTGTAAGCACTAAATAACCTACAAATTACTTCATTGCTCAATTTTCCTCACTTGTCAAGAGGAAAACAGTTTTTAGTACTTAAATTAATAAGCACCTATCCAGGCATGTGTAAGGATCAGCTCCTGGTGTATTCTCTTGTCCACCTGATGAATCTGAGCATCTTGCGGCATTGTAAAAATTGCCTCATGTACACTGACAATCCTCTCCTCCTACCACCCAACACTACAACCTATGAGAGACGCACTTATTTAGCCAAACTGGAAGCCAAGTTCTCTCCAGCCAAGACTGGTCTAGACAGTCAAGAGGAGAGGGTAAACACCTGTACCATACCACACTCAACACATAGTCCTTCAAAATCTACACCACCAAACCCCACACATAGGAACACAAAACACACACCTACATTCATGAAGGCTCGCAATATAAATCTACCCAAACAACAGAGACCTCCAAAGCTGAAACACAAGCAACCATCAGCCTGCAACACTATCCAAATTACACATAGCCCACAAAATCAGTGTACCACTCAACCACAGCCCATAAGGCAAAACAATGCACCCAACACACTAGTCATAGGTGACTCTATGGTCAGGCACACTGATATCCCACTCACCAGGCTAAACAGGGAGAAAGTTACTGTCAGTTGCCTGTCAGGTGCTAGGATCCACCACACAATGCATGCACTCAGGTCACTCCACAACACGTAGAAATATGACTCAGTCATTGTTCATGTTGGTGTGAATGACCTGAGACGTATCTCCCTGGACTACATAAAAAGAGACATGGAGGAGCTCTCAGATCTTGTAGCCCAGGCAGTTATGACCCTAGCCTCGAGTAGCATATTGCCATTGCCCAGAATTATACTACAGTACAAGGACAAAATGATTGACTTCAACAATTGGCTAAGCTTCTGGTGTCATTCTAAGGGGATCCAGTATCTGCCTGCCTGGGATGGCATGATTGACAGACCATGATGCTTTGCCAGAGATGGCCTGCACCTGTCATCCCTGGGATTCCGCATACTGGCTAAGGCTATTGCCACCCCTATAGTGCCTTTTTTAGACAAGGTTCAAATGACAAATTCCCCACCATAGCAGGTACAAGCAAGCAAAATCTGGGAGTAATGCTACTCAATGCTAGAAGCCTAAACCTCAAAATGCACTTACTCGAGGCACTCCTAAAATGGAGAACATCGAGATCTGTGCAGTAACAGAGACCTGATTCAAGGCTCCAAAGAGCTCCACTGCATTACCAGGCTATAATTCATACAACACCTTTTGGCCACCTAACCTGAATCGAAACACTACAGGAGGAGGCGTGTCCATATTCATTAAGGATACCCAGACCTCCAGGCTAGTTGCTCAACATAATGCATCCGAAATTATCCAAGTGTAACTAGCACTGGGCAAGACTGCAGTCCAGGTTGTAGCTTGTTACATATTCCCACCATGCCCCAGGATTCCCACTCCTCGTTTCTTGATATACTGGAAAATATTAAGTAAAACCCAATACCATAATAATGGGCCATTTCAACTACCCCACCATCTACTGGGAAAACTACTCATGTACTAACTCATTTGCTTAATGTTTTCTGGAATTCATAAATAGCAATGCCTTGGATCATCTTGTCCATACCCCCACCAAGGAGAAATATCCTGGACCTGGTCATTACCAATATGGGTAACCGGTGTTCCATGCCAAAGGTCAACTCCTCGTTGTTCAGATCTGACCACAAGCTAATCACCCTAGACATCCAAATCCCGGCCCCACCCATCAAGGAAACCACTGTAAAAACTTCTCCAAACCCAACTTCATGCTTCTTAAGACAGAAGTGGCAAACTTCATGATACCCATGCAGACAGAAAATAGAGGTACGACTGCTGAATCTTAAACAAATTCACTGTATAAGCATATGCACGAGCGCATGGATCGTGCCATCCCCAACAGAGCCAAGACACTAACCTCTAAAAAAAGGAAGCCAATCTGGTGGTCCCCCTTCCATAAACAAACTCTACAACAGAAGGAAGAAGCTGTTGCAAAAAAGAATAAAATCCCATGATTGGAGGAGCTGAGATCACTCATAAAATCAGTTCAAGCTATTTCAGTACAAATGAATGTCACATTTTAATGTTCTTAATAGAAGTAAAAACATTTTATAAAGTAATTGGGTCTGATAATTGAATAATTGATGCATGAATTAGTACATAAGGGGAGGATGTTAGAGTTGTATCTTGCCTGAAGAAGTTGGGGCACTGACCCCTTCGAAAGCGCCCACATTAAATTGGAATTTTAACACTTGCTGCTTGTTGAGTCGCCTCTTTTGGATTACGCTTGCCTTTATCTATCCCTCACAAAATCCCCAAAGCTAGTTATGAAAATAAAATTGCCACTGATTCTAAAGAAAACCACAAAGCATTCTACAGTTATGTCAAAAATCTCAATGGCAACACTCAAACCTGCTCTAAGTTACAGCCCAATGGCACTATATATACAGAACCAACTGATATTGCCAACATCCTGGCAGATAGGTTTGGTGCTAACTTTACCTCCTCTCACCCCCCAAAGGGCCCATCTCAATACTGGAAGAATGCAAAGCCCCCATAATCATGGATGCACAAGTAAACACCGCACTCTCCAAAGCCAAGAACACAGCATCCATGGGACCAGACAACATCCCAGGCGGCGTTCTGCATGAACTACAGAATGAACTGGCACCCCACCTAAGTACCATGTTCAAACAGCCTCACTTCAGGCTTTGTGCCTACTGATTGGTGCACAGCAACAGTTATCCCACTCCACAAAGAGGGTGCCACAATGGACCCTGGGAATTACTGCCCCATTAGCCTGATGAGCCTGGTCTGCAAGGCCATGGAACACATCATCTTGGAACTTATAAACAAAGACATATTTAACCTCCAAACTCTGGACCCCACTCAGTCTGAGTTTGTAAAATGTAGATTATGCCTGCTAAACCTGATTGACCTCTTTGAAGCAGTCACCAGAGCTGTGGACGAGGGTAAGGTGGTGCACACAGCCTATTTTGACCTCGCCAAGGCTTTTAACTCCATCCCCCACTATGGAATTATAAATAAACTCACTAAACTGGGCATAAATCCCTATGTCACAAGATGGGTGGTCAACTGGCTCATTGACAGAACCCACACAGTGAAAGTATCCCACTCCAGATCCAGCTTCAGACCTGTGGCAAGTGGAGTACCACAGGGTTCAGTCCTGGGTCCTCTCCTGTTTGGCATCTACTTCTCTGAAGTTCAGACTAACACAGAAGGTCTTTGGCTAATGAAGTTTGCAGATGACTGCAAACTAGCAGCCATAATAGAATTGCCTAACAAAGTGGACTTTCTACAAAGGGGCTCCACTGAGACAGATGCTTGGTGTCAAAGTTGAAAAATTTATTTTAATTTGCGTGCTCTGCTCCTATGCCTGCTGGATCCAAAGTCTTCTTAAAACAAACAGTCTTGCTGTGCTGTTTACTGCTGAATTAGAGACACATAGCTTTGCATGACTCCATCTGTAGTCTGTTTAAAGCACCAAGACTTTCAAATTACACACTGATAAAGAAATATATTTTGCAGCTATAAGCACAGTTACAGATAACTTATTTTATAACAAACCACACGTAGTCTGTCAGATTTGTAGCATATATTTACAAAGTTTTCCTTCATTACAGATATGAATAATGACTTCTACAAAATACCTCTCTCTGTCCTTCTCTCACATAACTGAATTACAACAATAGTTATATATCGAGCTAGTCATGCACAGAGATTGTTTTTTCTCTTGCTATATTTTTCTGGCCTTCTGTGGGAAGTCGCATAATGTCTGTTTTTAGACTTTTCTATTGTCCTTTTGTGATTTAAGCAAATTGCTGATGTGAGGATGCCACTCTGAAAGGAAACATCTGTATAAGCTGTTCCTATAGAAAAAACATCACATATTGCTGAATTTATAAAAAAGGATGTCTGTTAATAGATATTTGTTTTGCAAACATGAGGAAATCGTGTAATACTTGCTTTCCAATATTGCTTTGTTAGGCATTTTCTTTTTGATGCTGTGAAGAGAAGCCTGTCTGTTATACATATAGTATGAATGCACATTTTAAACTCTATACATATATTCAAGCAAACTTTTTCTTTCAGCATATTTACAACATAATTAATTTCAGCCTTATATTCATAATATCTAACAATTCCCTCTGTTTTTAAACATACTCAAAACATTTTATATAGAAAACACATTAAGAAACAAAACCTTTAGTGTTTTTTTGATACAAGTCAAAATGCAATTTTACACAGTTAATACAATGATATTAAGTATTACTACCAAAAATGAATGTATTTAACAACTCTTTCTTTTGCATACCATTCTGTGAAAATATGTTCTCAGTTATGAGCTGTGTCTGCTTTAATTTTATTTTTTAATTTGATTAATTTATTATTTGGCAATCACAGAATTTAATTTATGACTTAGAACTGTTTTATTAACTTTTTGCAACTGTTAAATTAACTATAAGAGTCAAGAACCATGTGCTACTGCATGCATTTATACACTGCTGCAAATATACAGTTTCAATGTCATTTTAACTATAACATTGTGGTCATGTCTCTGAACTGCTCATTAACAACTTGGTAAACAGTGAAGTGAACATAAAGTACTGAACTAGGCTTAGATTTGAATGCAATTATTTCAGTATATTTAATACTTGAGGATTTAAAAAAACATGATTTATACACTAAAGAATGCTATGTACATATTAGTCTATTAGCTGTATGAGTACAATATTTTAATATAATTTTTCTCTAACTTGGGTAACCAGTGATATTACAAGTTGACAAAATACTTTTGAACTTATTACAATGTATCCTGTACAGTATGTATTTACACAGACTGCTTGTTATTTATGCATTTCAATCTACTAGGTACCCAGGACCCATTTTTTTAAAACATGGGCAGGATTCAGGATGGCTTACACGGAGTTTAAGAGTAGTGTAAGCCTCCGTGTAAGCCTCCTGATCCAGGAACAGCCCAAACCTCCGTGTAAGAGACAGCTAACACGTCTCTTACACGGACTGGGCGTGGAAATTCTCAATACCTCATTTGCAGCTCAAAGATATGCAAATGAGGTATTTGAGCGATCCAAGAAGCCTAAACCAGTCTGTGTAATGGATGTTTTAGCTGCAGAAATGTACTCAGCTGACAACTGAGTACATTTCTGCAAAATTGACAACGGAGCTATGTCAGCTCCAAATAAAGTGTGCATATGTTTCATTTAGCATGCCAATGGCCAAATATGTGGCCATTGGCATGAAAAAGTGTTGCAAAAGTATTTTAAATAACTTTTTTTTTTCGTGGGATTTTGATGTTTAACTGCAGCGCACACGCATAAACGGGTGCGCTGCCTAAAACTGAAAACTGAAGCTTATAAGCCCACAATTGTGGGATTTATGTATTACATGGAATGTCACTGGAGGGACTAGCAGGCCAAAAACAATATGGCCTCCGTGTAGTGGTTGTCAAGGGGGGGAAGCTCCGTGTAAGACATGTAACTAAGCATTACTAGGCAATCCTATGTAAATGAGGGTTACAATACTGAATCACACTGCCACATAGGTAATGAGCACTTTCTGAGTAGTGTAAGAGTTACAGAAGGGGGAGGAACAGAGTAAGAGGTAGGTGACATCACGGTCGGGAATGATAGAAATAAATGTATCAGATTGGAGGGCAATGTAAGGTGACAGATGACAGACAGACATCAGGGAGAGAGGTGTGTCCCAACAGAACACTAGGAAAGTCAAGAAATAGAGGGTGCACACTATCCCTACACTCAAACTTTCTTGATATACGTGCATGCGTGCGTGTGCGCGCGTGTAAGGCAGGTTCAACATGTGGGAGCGTGTTGCAAACCGTTTATAACGGTTTGCGTGTGCGTGCGTTTTAACATGAATCAGCTAAGTTCACACCGTGTAAGGATGTGACATGAATCAGCTAAGTTCACACCGTGTAAGGATGTGTGTGTGTAACACCGTGTAAGGATGTGTGCGCGCGTTTAAGTAACTGTGAGCATGCTTAAGCTGGTGTGCACATTGCTCCCCCTGAGGAAACAGAGAGGAAACAGGAAACAACCAGAATACAAGGAAGCTGCCAGAGGATACTGCTGGAGTTAATTGGTGGAAACAATTGGAAGCAGGCAATTACACAGGCAGACTAGAAGCCCAACCCAGGACTTAAAACACTGCAAACAGCAGTGCAGGGTGTTTCTCACAAGAGATACTGCAAGAAAGTAAGCTATCAGAATTGAAAACTGAAAAAAGCTGAACTCAGAGCAGAAATGCTAGGGGCTGCCATAGCTGTTATAATTAGGCATAGGCAAATTGCTGAGGGTGGTGACAATGCAGATGCTGACAGACAACCCAGAGTGAGGAGAAGGAGAAGAGTATACAGGCCCAGGGTCACCTACCATGGGTTACATGAGCTGGAGATAGTAGAGCGCTACAGAGTGGACAGAGACCTTCTGCAGCAAATTGTTGAGCTGTGCAGGCCACGCCTCACACACAGAACCAACAGAGGGGAACCCATCCCAGTGGAAACCAAGGTATGTGTTGGCCTAAGAATACTAGCAACAGGTACCTTCCAGAGACCAACTGGTGATATGATGGGGATATCACAGGCATCAGCCTCCAGGGTACTGCACCAGTTCCTGGATGCCATGTCAGCACATGTCGGTGATCATGTATATTTACCCAATGCCCGTGAGGTATTGGCCAGCAATATACGTCTCTTCCAGCAAATAGCGGGATACCCTGAGGTACTGGGTGCAATAGACTGCATGCACATACGCATCAAAGCACCAGCTGGTGAGCGGGGTAGAGCCTACATTAACTGCAAGGGATTCCCCTTCATCAACTGCCAGGTCGTGTGTGATGCCCAGGGCATAATAATGAATGTGTGTGCTGGCTTCCCTGGGAGCTACCACGATTCCCACATCTGGCATCTGACGCAGCTGTACCAATCATTTGCCAGTGGGGACTTCCCACAAGGACACCTAGTGGGGGATGCAGGTTATGCACTTGAGCAATGGCTGATGACACCCATCAGAAATGCACACACACCTGAACAGGAACGCCATAATGAGGCACACGCACAAACACGTAATGTCATAGGGTCTTTTCATATAGGCTATCCCAGGGCATTTATTAAAGGCCTAGCCTAGAGTTTCAGCTTTCGCCACCCCAGCGTGTGTTTGGGCTGCTCAAGTCACGGTTCCGGTGTCTGGACACATCTGGTGGAGCCTTGCAGTACACACCGACTACATGTACCCAAATGATCATGATATGTGCTATGCTACATAATATGATCCTGCAGAAACAGCTGCAGCAGGACCAGCATAGGGCTGGGCCAAACATACCCCACCATTGCCAAGGCCACCACAGGCAGAGGGTGACTCGGAGGAGGAACAACCTGACCTTGCCCCAGTAGGCAGAAGGAGGCGTGCCCAGTATGCCCTGGCCTTGGCAAAGAGGCAACCCATAGCACATACACTTGGTCAGTAGGAACACTGGGACTGATACCCGCTCTGACTCACTCATATAGTAACAGGGATGCCTAACATGACACAACCTGCTTCCAAACATGTACAGGGAGTGTAGTATGTGCATCCGACAGTGGCAGCCCTGCAGCACCACCTGAGGCATGAATACCATGTGTTAAGTAATGTAACACCATGTACCATATGCACACCTGAGGACCCTGACTAACATCCACCCTCACCAATCATAAACCACAAAAACACAAACCCACCTTCATAGGTACCACAAGGGATAGGAACCTAGATGTAATGCTACCCAATGCCAGAAGTATAAACAGCAAGATGCGTGCAGTGTAAATGCACACAGTATAGAGAATGTAGATATCAGTGCTGTAATAGAAAACTGGGTCAAAGCCCACATCAGCACCCTAACACTACCAGGTCACACCTCATACAGTGATGTACATGTGCAAAAACATGGAACAAGCTACAAAATGAGGGTGACTAGCAATAAATGTCATGGATAACCACACCCCATGTTGGTACCACAACAAGAAGCAACATGGATTAGCCATGGTCAAATACCAATTGCTAAAACTGCCTACTACTATATAGCTTGCTGCAGACCACTGTCCTAATAGCAGGAACCGCACCAGGCCTATGTTCATAGGTTCATAGGTTCATACTAGGCTATCTGCCCTAGGGCATTTATAAGCCTAGCCCAGAGTTTTGTGGCTTCCGCCACCCCTTCAGTTTGAAGGATAATATGCCCATTATTTTGCTGTGCCTCTGTCAAGCAGTGACACTGAGGTTATCCCTGGGGTATACCTGCGATCTCCCATCCATTGGTCAAGATTTCTCTTGAACAAAGCCAGCAAGGTGCTCAGCCTCACATGTACCAGGATGTTGTTCCACAGCATAGGGAGTCTCTGGGTGATGAATCTGTCCCTCCAGCACGCCCTATTAATAGCCGTGTTGAGGTTTAAGTCTCTTGCCCTTGTAGTTCTGATGGATTTAGAGGTTTTGAGGTGAAGTATGTTCATTAATTCCGGGTTGGACATGGCCTTGTATGTCAGGCACAGGCCACCTCTGTCAGACGGTAAGCGACTGAATAGAGCTGGAGTTCCTTCAGTCGGGCAGCATAAGACATATTTTTGAGACCCTTTATCCTTCTGGTGAGGAATGTTTGGGGCCTTTCCATTTGCTGCAGGTGTCGGGTCAGATACATTCCGAATGGGGCATTGTACTCAATCATTGGTCTGATGAGTGATGAGTACAGGGGAACAATGACCTCCCTTGATCTAGATGTGAATCCCTGCATGATCAGGTGGGCAATGTAGAAGGTCTTCCTAACTACTTTGGCAACGTGAGTGTCAAACGAAAGGTTACTGTCAACCTGGGTGCCCAGATCCCTGATAACCTCTTCTGTGCTTAGAGGATTGCCACCTATATGGCACTAGGGTAACCTTGTTTTTCCCGAAGGGTATGACTATGCATTGTTTAGCATTTAACTTTAGGCCATGGCTCTGGCACCAGTTATCCATTTCTATGAGACCCTTCTGAAGGATGTCTGTGTCAGATGGGTTTTCAACTATGGTTCCCAGTTAGCAGTCATCTGCAAACTTTGTCAGCCATAATCCTCCTGTGTTTGCTTGTACTTCTGAAAAGTAGATGCCGAACAAAAGTGGGCCCAGGACTGAGCCCTGTGGGACACCACTTGTGACAGGCTTGGAGTGTGACATGGCGCCAGCAACTCTGACCCTGTGGGTTCTGTCACTTAGCCAGTTTGCAACCCATCTTGTGATGTATGGGTTTACATTTAAGCTGGTGAGTTTGTCAATGATACCCGAGTGGGGTATTGTATCAAAAGCCTTTGCCAGGTCAAGGTAGGCTGTGTGGACTGCCTTGCCCTCATCAATGGCCTTGGTGACTGTTTCGAAAAAGTCAACCAAGTTTAAAAGGCATGATCTGCCCTTGACAAAGCCAAACTGGGTTGGATCCAAAGTCTGCAAGTCCCATATGTCTTCATTTATGAGTTCCATTATGATCCTCTCCATAGCTTTGCAGACCAGGCTTGTCAAGCTGATGGGACGGTAGTTTCCGGGGTCGGTGGAGGCACCTCCTTTGTGAAGTGGGACCACCATTGCCATACGCCACTCCTTGGGTACGTATCCTGAGGTGAGGCTAAGATTAAACAGCTGCCCTAACTGCGGGTTTAATTCCTCATTGAGTTCATGGAGCACACAACTGGGGACACCATCTGGTCCCATGGATGCTGTGTTTCTCGCCTTGGATAGAACAGTTCTCACCTGAGCATTTGAGATGTTTGGGGGGCTACAATCCTCTGGTATAGATATCTCTCCCTTTGGGGGGGGGGAGAAATCTGCACTGAACCTGTCAGCCAGTATGTTGGCAATGTCAGTAGGTTCAGTGATCTTTACATCATTTTGAACTAATTCTGAGCATATCTGGGAGTCTCCTCCCAGGTTTCTAACATAGGTAAAAAAGGCCTTATGATTGTCTTTTGAGTCCTTAGCGAGTTTTCTCTCAAAATTTGCCTTGGATGATTTTATGGGAGATCTCAGTTTTTTACTTATAATGAGCAGGGGTGTCTTCCTTTCTACGGATTTTGCTCTATCTTGTAGTAGCTCCTTCCTTCTGTTGTAGAGCTTGTTTATGGCTGGGGTCCACCAGACTGGATGCTTGCCTTTGGTACAAAGAGTCTTAGTTTTGTTTGGGATTGCCTGATCCATGCAGTCCTGGAGGTGCTGGTAGAAGGCATTTGTAAGTGATTCAGCGGCTTGGGTAATGGTTTCCACTGGCTTGGGGGCCTTGAAAGAGACCACACCAGTCTTTAGAAGTGTGAAGTCGGCTTTTGAGAAGTTCTTCACTGTAGTCTTTTTTATCTGGGGTGGGGGCGGGATGTGGACTTCCAGTGAGATTAGTTTATGATCTGATCTCACCAATGATGGGTATACTTCTGGTGTTGAACATTGTGACCCCATGTTCGTGATGATGTGATCTAGTATGTTGTCTCCTCTTGTGGGGATGGTGACTAGTTGTTCCATGGCATTTGAGTTTATAAACTCTAGGAACCTTTGTGATAGAGTGTTGGGGCTTGCATAGTGATCCCAGTCTATATTTGGATAGTTGAAATCACCCAGTATGATGGTGTTTGGAGATACATTTATCCCCTCCAGTGTTTTCAGGAAAGCTGTGTGAGGTTCCTGAGTTTGAGAGGGTGGCCTGTAACATGCTACAAACTGCAGAGCAGTCTTCCCTACTGTTAATTGCACCTGGATGGTCTCCGATGAATCGTGTGTTGCCACCAACCTTGAGGTGAGGGTGTCCTTGATGAATATGGACACCCACCCTCCTTTCTTGGTGTTGTCCGGATTTTGGGGCCGGAACGCATGATATGAGGTAACACCTGATAGTGCCGGGGTGCTGTCAGGAGCCTTGAACCAGGTTTCAGTCACAGTACAGACATCGATGTTCTCCATACTGAGAAGGGCTTCGAGTGTGTGCATCTTGAGGTTGAGACTTCTGGCATTGAGCAGCATTACCCTTAGTTTATTTCCCTTTTTGTGTTCTAGGGTGGTAGGTTTAGAATCTGAGCCTTGCCTAAAAAAGGCACAATGGGGTGGCAAGAGCCTTAGCCAAAATCCGGAAGCCCAGGGGTGACAGGTGCAAGCCATCCCTTGTGAATCAGCATGGCTTGTCCAGCATGTCATCCCAGGCAGACAGACATTGGATCCCCTTTGAATGACACCATAGTTTAAGCCAATTATTACAGCTGATCATCTTGTCTCTGTATTGTGGCATCATTCTTGGTGAAGGTAGGATACTGCTCAAGGTCAGGGTCATACCTGCCTGGGCTACATAATCAGAGAGCTCCTCTATGTCTCTTTTCATGTAGTCCCGGGAGGTACATCTCAGGTAGTTCACACCAGTATGGACAATGACTGAGTCATACTTGTACTTGCAGTTGAGTGACCTGAGTGCTTGCATTATGTGGTGGATTCCAGCGCCCGATAGGCAGCTTACTGTGACCTTCTCCTTACTCAATCTGGTGAGCAGGACGTCAGTGTGTCTGACTATGGAGTCACCTATGACGAGTGTGTCTGGCATTGTGTTTGGCCTTAAGGGCTGTGAATGTTTGGCACACTGACTCTGTGGTCTATGTGTTGCATGTGCTGTGCCCTGTGGAGGCAGTTGTTTGGGTGTCTGCTTTGGTGGCCTCTGGTGTTATGGTAGATTTCTGATCAGAGCCTCGAGTATGTCTTTGTGTGTTTATGTGTATGATTTGAAGTTGTGATAGTGCTATGTGAGACTGGGTTTGTGGTGTGTGTGGTTACCTTCTCCTCCTCTCTGGTCTTGCCAGTCCTATGTTGAGAGAGCTCAGCCTCCAGTTTGGCTATATAGTTGCATCTCTTGCATGTATTTGTGTTTTGTGGGAGAAGGAGAGGGTTGTCTGTGTACATGAGGCAATTGTAACATTGCCTCAATATTCCCAGGTTCACCAGCTGAGCAGGAGAGGACACTAGCAACTGATCCCTTGACATGCTAGAAGGAATAGACAAAAAACTGTTGGAATACAGGAAGATATCAAGCCCCCCAAACCACATTATGTTGCTTGACTGACAATACCTACACATACACCATAGTTTCATAGTTTCATAGTTTACTACTAGGCTATCTGCCCTAGTGCATTTATAAGCCTAGCTATAGTGATGTGGCTATTGCCACCCCTTATAGTGGTAATAAGTGTACAGAATAGATTCCGAATATTGTGCCTCTCACTTAGTAGTGACACATTATGACCCCCGTACATAATTGAATAACTTGACTGTGCCTCTGTCTAGTAGTGACACAGGGAGGACCCCTGGGGTAAACCTACAATCTCACATCCAGTTGTCCAGATTTCTCTTGAAGAGAGTCAGTGAGGGACTCTGTCTAACATGAACTGGGATACTCTGCTAGAGTGTGAGAAGCCTCTGAGTTATGACTCTGTCCCTCCAGCATGTCCTATACATGTATGTGCTGAGGTTCAAATCTTCAGCTCCCATGGTTCTGGTGGATTTGGATTGCTTGCAGTGGAGCATGTCCACCAAATCCTGATTGGACATGGTCTTGTATGTCAGGCATAGGTCACCTGTAAGTATGCGGTATGCCACTGAATAAAGCTGGATTTCCTTTAGTCTGGAAGCATATGACATGTGTTGTAGACCCTGATCTTCTTGGTAAGGTACTTTTGGGGTCTCTCCAGCTGTTGCAAGTGCTGGGTGAGGTACATACCAAATGGGGCTTTGTATTCAATCATGGGCCTGATAAGGGAGAAGTATAGTGGTACAATGACCTCCTTTGATCTGGATGGAAAACCCTTCATGATAAGGTGGGCAAGATAGAAAGTCTTTCTAACCACTTTGGCAACATGGGTGTCAAACGAGATGTCACTATCTGCATGTGTCCCCAGGTGTCTGATTTGTTTTCTGTGCTCAGTGGGTTGCTGTCTATGTATTGATTTGTGGGTACTTTGTTCCTCCCAAAGGGGATGACTACACATCAGTTGCATTCAGTTTCAGGCCATGATTCCGGCACCAGCTATCTGTCTTTGTGACGGCATTCTGTAGGATGTGTGTGCCGGCTGATGTATTCACTATGGTGCCTAGGTTGCAGTCATCTGCAAACTTTGTCAGCCACAACCCTCCTATGTTTGCTTTCACATCTGAAAAGTAAATGCCAAATAAGATGGGTCCCAGGACAGATCCTTGTGGGACACCACTTGTGACTGGCTTTGAATCTGACAAGGCACCTGCAATGTCGACTTTATGGGTTCTGTTTCTTAGCCATTTTGCAAACTATCCTGTGACATATGATTTTATATTTCAGCTGTTGAGCTTGTCTATGATGCCTGAGTGGGGTATTGTGTCAAAGGCCTTAGCCAAGTGCAGGTAGGCTGTGTGGACTGCGTAGCCCTCATCAATGGCCCTACTGACAGTTTCAAAATAGTCAACTAGGTGCAAAAGGCAGGATCTGCCCTGTACAAAGCTGAACTGGGTGGGATCAAGGGTCTGTAGGTCACCAATGTCTCTGTTTAAGAGCTCCATAATGACTCTTTCCATAGCTTTGCAGACAAGGCTGGTTAAGCTTGTGTGGTGGTAGTTCCCAGGGTCTGTGGAGGCATCTCCTTTGTGGAGTGGGACCACTGTTGCTGTACGCCAGTGTTCAGGTACATATCCTGTAGCAAGGCTAAGGTTAAATAGCATTTGTATATACGGGTTTAGCTCCTTCTGGAGTTCACATAGCACGCAACTGGGGATACCATCAGGTCCCATTGATGCTGTGTTCTTGTCTTTGCTGAGTGCGGCTCTCACATGGACATCTGAGATGACAGTGAGGTTACATTCAGCTGTGATAACTATCTTCTTTTGGGGGTGAGGGAGGGGGAAAATTGCACTGAACCTGTCTGCCAGAATGTTGCCAATATCTGTCAGGTCACTGAAATATATGTTGTTGTGTACCAACTCAGAGCATATCTGAGGGTTCCCACCCAGGTTTCTGACATAACTGAAGAAGGCAGTGTGGTTATCTTTATTGCCTTTGGTGATTTATGTCTCAAAGCTGACCTTGGATGTCTTTATGAGAGAATGTAGCTTTCTACTAGTGCTGATCACAGCTGCCTTCCCTTTAGGAGATGTAGCTCTGTCTTGCATTAGTATCCTTCATCTGTTATACAGTTTGTTTATGGCTGGGGTCCACCAGACAGGCCACTTTCCCTTGGTGGAGAGGGTCTTGTTTTTATTTGTGATTGCATGGTCCATGCTATCTCGGAGATGTCCGTAGAAAGCGTCTGTGAAGGAGTCACCATTGTGTGTTGTGGTTTCCACTGGCCCAGTGGGCTTAATGGATACCATCTCAGTCCAAAGAAGTGTGAAGTCAGCTTTTGAGGTGTTTGTCACTATACTCTTTGTATTAAACTAGCACTGACACAAGTGTAGACAATTTCCCAGAATCCATCAAACAAAATGGACATGCAAAATGTAACACTTCCACAAGAGGGGTAAGCATACTGGATGTGATAATCAGAAATATGTGTACTGGATGTCAAGATGAGAAGTGTATCCCTCACTGGTAAGACCAGACCATAGAGTAATCACACTGTAGTTACACATCACGACCCCAGTCCCTGGCCAGATTACCACAGTGAAACACATGTATAAAGCATAGCTTGCACCCCTACAAACCAATGTGGAATCCATGAAAAGCCCTGTGCAGGTCCAGAATATGGGACACACTGCAGAACATGTTATACAGGCATACCATGAACACAGCCAAGAGTGCTTGGAGTCTGCAATCACAAACAACAAGACACAATGCCATACACCCAGGCATCTGGCATGCTGGACTCCATAAATTACTAAACCATTGAAGAGAATGAGGAAGCTACCACATGATAGATCAAACATGAAAAGTGAAGTAATCAGTGATCACTAGTATGGCAATAAAATGTGTCCACACATACAATCCACTAAGGCCAGGCAAAACAAGTAGAATCTGTGAATCCAGTGGCAATGTGACACCTGTCCCAAGTACACACACAACAACAACTCACCCCAATAAATACAAATGTATGTGATAGATGCAACCAGGTAGCCAAACCAGAGCCTGAGCATCCCCATATCAGTACTTTCAAAACTAGTCAGGAGGACAAGGTAACCACATACACCACAAACCCAGTCCCACATAGACCTACAACGACTGTAAACCAAACACATAAACACAAAAACATTCCCAGAGGCCCTAATTACAAACACACAACACCAACACAAGCCTCCAAAGCAGACACCCAATAAAACAACCTCCAGACATAGCACATGTAACACATAGTACACAAAGCTGGTGTGCCAAACAGTCACAGGACAGAAGGAGAAACAACATGCCTGATACAGTTGTAATAGGTGACTCCATAGTGAGACATGCTGCTGTCCCAGGGATGGCTTGCACCTGTTACCCATGAGCATCTGGATATTGCCTAAGGCTTTTGCAACCTACAGAGATCCTTCCGTAGGCAAGGCCAAAAAGACCAACCCACCACCATAGAAAACAAAACTGGAAAGAAACAGAAGGGTAATGCTGATCAATGCCAGATGTGTAAACCTCAATATGCATGCTCCTGAGGCCCTCCCCAGTATGGAGAACATTGATGTCTGTCCAGTGATAGAAACCTGCTGCAAGCCTCGTGACAGCACACCAGCACTACCAGGTAATACCACATATCATGTGTTATGGCCACAAAACCTGTAACAAAACATAAAAGGAGGGTGAGTATCCATATTCAGCACAGACAGCCATACGTCCAGTTAACTGACAATGCTTATGTCATTGCAGTCCACCCATGTGCAACTAACTGTAGGCAAGACTGCTGTACAGTCTGTAGCATGCTACAGACCACACTCTCACACACAGGAACCCCACCCCACTGTCCTGAAGACAGTGGACAGTATGAATGTACCACCAAATACAAAACAAGGTACACACAAATTACCACATAGGTGGTAAACCATTATGCGTGGAAGGAGTAATCAGGGACCTAGTGACACAAGTGGACAGTCACCTGTTATGTGACAGTCACATCGCCAATTTGTCTAGGAAGACTGTCTATATTGGACACTGTATCATGAAAGGATTCACATCTACGTCAACAAAGGTCATTGTGCCCCTATACTGTTCCCCTATCAGACCATATTGTAATACAATGCCTCATTTGGGATGTACATTACCTGGCACCTGCAGCAGTTAGAAAGACCTCAAAGGTACCTCAGCAAGAGTCAGAAAGGGTCTCAAATATATTTCATATGCTGCCTGGCTGTAGACACCACAGCTGAATGCAGTCACATACTGCCTACACAGAGGCATTGTATGTCTGTTGTACAAGTCCATGTCCAACACAGAAGTAATGGACATGCTCCACCCCAGAAAACTCAAAGCCATCGGAGCTGTGTGAGTCAGAGATGTCAACCTTAACACATAATCAAATAGGATGTGCTGGAGGGACATATACCTAACCCTGAGTCTCTCCACACCCTGGAACAGAATACCACTACATGTTAGGCAGAGCCCCTCACTGACACTCTTCAACAGGAAGTTAGCAAAATGAACAGAGCCAGCGAGGTGCTCTGCCTTACATGGACTGGGATTGAATTCCACAGCATAGGGAGTCTCTGAGTGATAAATCTATCCCTCCAATATGTCCTACTTATATCCCTGCTAAGGTTTAAGTCACTTGCCCTAGTGGTTCTGGTGGATTTGGCGGTTTTGAGGTGGAGCATGTCCATTAGTTCCTGGTTGGACATGGCCTTGCATGTCAGGCACATGTCACCTCTGAGCAGACGGTATGTGACTGAATAGAGCTGGAGTGTCTTCAATCTGGCAGCATATGACAGATGTTGGAGTCCCTTTATCCTTTTGGTGTGAGACTTATGGGGTCTCTCCAATTGCTGCAGATGTCGGGTGAGATACATCCAGAATGGGGCATTGTACTCGATCATTGGTCTGATAAGTGAAGAGTACAGGGGAACAATGACCTCACTAGATCTGGATGTGAATCCCTTCCTGATCATGTGGGCAATGTAGAAGGTCTTTCTAGCCACGTTAGCAATGTGAGTGTCAGAAGAAAGGCCACTGTCAACCTGGGTCCCCAGGTCCATGATAACCTCCTCTGTGCTTAGAGGATTGCCACCTATATGGTAGCTTGGGGTTACCTTGCTTTTCCCGAAGGGTATGACTATACATGTTTTGGCATTTAACGTCAGGCCATGGCTCTGGCACCAGCTATCAGTTTCTGTGAGTCCCTTCTGAAGGATATCCGTGTCTGATGCACTGTCCACTATGGCGCCCAGTTTGCAGTCATCTGCAAACTTTGTCAGCCAAAGTCCTCCCATGTTGGCCTGTACTTCTGAGAAGTAGATGATGAACAATAGGGGGCCAAGGACTGAGCCCTGTGGGACACCACTTGTGACCGGCTTGGAGTCTGACATAGCGCCAGCAACTCTAACCCTGTGGGTCCTGTCCTTAAGCCAGTTTGCAACCCATCTTGTGACATATGGGTTTACATTTAGGTTGGTAGGTTTTTCTACAAGACCTGAGTGGGGTATTGTGTCGAAAGCCTTTGCAAGGTCAAGGTAGGCTGTATGGACTGCCCTTCCCTCATCAATGGCCTTAGTGACTGTTTTGAAGAAGTCGACCAAGTTCAAAAGGCATGATCTGCCCTTGACCAAGCCAAACTGGAATGGGTCCAATGTCTGCATGTCCCCTATATCTTTGTTTATGAGCTCCATTATGATCCTCTCCATAGCTTTGCAGACTAGACTTGTTAAGCGTATGGGGTGGTAATTACCAGGGTCTGTAGAGGCACCGCCTTTGTGCAGATGTGCACAACTGAACCCTAACCATGCTGTTGTGCACACTATGGAAATGTAAAGCAGTGATAGGACTAAAGCCCAGGATACTGTCCACCACAGTGAAAGTACTGAACCACTACACTATACAGTACTACAGTGTTAGGTCAGTATGAACGGATGTTGACAATTGTATGCAAGGTATCCCATGCAAAACCTGCAGGCACAGTATAATCCCTGTTGTGTTCACACAAAAAGCATTTGGACAGTAACTACACAACATGGCACAGAACACACAACCATAAACTGGAGATATTTGTTGAAGGTCACACTCATCCACAAATGTGATGGGCTGCAGAGTTCAACATATGGAAAGCTCACACTGGGCATGCTCACACACTTAATAAATGAGACATCTTTCACACAACATGCCATGGGAAGGCTGAACTGGGCATGCTCACACACTTAGTCCAAATGTTCCACTTAGCAACTGTGAAAACACACCAGAGGATGCTCATTCCCATTTCTAAACACTGATGATGTCAGCACCCTATAAGTATATCAGGAGAAAAGAAATCTCCCAGTAGTCCGAATATCGCACTCTGCTAATGCATCTGTATCTAGTGTCATAACATAGTTAGGTAGAGGTTTGAATCCAGCAAGTGGCAAGTGTGTGTGTGAAGGAGGGTAAGTGTGTATGAAAGAAACATCCCTTTTGGCAACTGTGAAAACACACCACAGGATGCTCATTCCCCTTTCTAAACACTGATGATGTCAGCACCCTATAAGTATATCAGGAGAAAAAGAATCCCCCAGCAATCCGAATAGGGCGCTCTGCTAATGTGTCCATCTCTAGTGTCATAACATAGTTAGGTAGGGGTTTGAATGTGGCAAGTGTGTGTAAAGGGGGTTAAGTGTGAGTGTGTAGGAAAGAAGCATCCCTTTTGGCAACTGTGAAAACACACCACAGGATGCTCATTCCCCTTTCTAAATACTGATGATGTCAGCACCCTATAAGTATATCAGGAGAAAAAAAGTCTGCCAGCAATCCGAATACTGCACTCTGCTAATGCATCCATTTCTAGTGTCATAACATAGTTAGGTAGGGGTTTGAATCCAGCAAGTGTGTGTGAAGGGGTAAGTGTGTATGAAAGGAACATCCCTTTTGGCAACTGTGAAAACACACCACAGGATGCTCATTCCCCTTTCTAAACACTGATGATGTCAGCACCCTATAAGTATATCAGGAGAAAAAGAATCCCCCAGCAATTCAAATAGCGCACTCTGCTAATGCGTCTGTCTCTAGTGTCATAACATAGTTAGATAGGGGTTTGAATCCAGCAAGTGTGTGTGAAGGGGGGTAAGTGTGTATGAAAGGAACATCCCTTTTGGCAACTGTGAAAACACACCACAGGATGCCCATTCCCCTTTCTAAACACTGATGATGTCAGCACCCTATAAGTATATCAGGGGAAAAAAATCTCCCAGTAATGCGAATAGCACCCTCTGCTAATGTGTCCGTCTCTAGTGTCATAACATAGTTAGGTAGGGGTTTGAATCCAGCAAGTGTGTGTGAAGGGGGTTAAGTGTGTATGAAAGAAACATCCCTTTTGGCAACTGGGAAAACACACTACAGGATGCACATACCCCTTTCTAAACAATATCACAATTATTTATGGCTTTTGATTCCAGACATGTCACGTGTGTTTTGCCCACACAAAATGCCCATGTGTGTGGGTTGTTTCTCACAATAATGCATGACATCGATTAAACCAGTTAAGGCAATGCACACATGATGTATGTGTGTGCCAAATACACATATGTACCTGTGACCTTCAATAGTTACCATGTGTGATGCCTGCCACATGTGAATACATGGTATTTGCACAGGGTAACATTATGACTGTGGTCTTCTGTGCAGGTGCTGCATGTGGGATGTGTATATACAGTGTGAGATGTAGATGCTATCAACCTAGTAGTGAGGGATACACACCTGGTCTGGGGCATATAGTCTACATGTTGTTGATGAACAGGTGCTGCATGTTTTCACCTGTTGTGGGAGTGGTAAGATGTTGTTCCATAGCAATGCAGTGACCGCATGCTAAGAACCATTCAGCTAGGGTGTTGTAGCTACAGTAATTCATTAGCATTCAGTAATATGTCAGCATTCCTGGTGAGGGTCTGATGCCAACCAAGGTCAGGGTTCTACCAGCCTGTGTCACTTGCTCAGTGAGCCCTTCCATGTTCCCTATCATGTATCCCAGTGAGGGACATCACACATCAGCTGTAGTGGCATGGACAATGACTGAGTCATATGTGTCCATGCATCTGACTGACCTGTATGCTTGTGTTATGTGGTGGACCATAGTGCCCCATGAGCATATCACTGTGACCTTCACCTTGTCCAGCCTGGTGAGCATGACCTCACTGTACTGGACAATAAAAGTACCTAACACAACCGCAGCAGTAGTGTTGTAGTACAGACTGTGCTTGTTTGGCACACAGGATTTGTGTGCTATGTGTTATGCATGCTGTGTTCAGGCCTAACGTATGCCTGTGTGCCAGCTGCAGAGGTGTCTGCCACTCAGGCAGGATGCTATCCTTAGGCTCCACGAATGGCCCGGTGTGTTTCCGTGCTTGTATTGCTGTCAGTGTAGGTCCACATCAGACTGGTATTGCAGTCACTGTAGTATTTGATGCCACCTGACAGGTTATGCCAGTACTGGGTTCAGAGTGCTTAGTCCACAGTTTGGCCATGTGTTTCCATCTCATACATGTGTTGTACATCCATGGATAGGGGATAGGGTTGACTGTGTACATGTGGCAGCTGTGACATTACTACATGACTCACATATTCCACAACTGTACCAGACATACATCCATAGGTTCATAGGAGGATATCTGCCTGCCCTTTTATACACCATACCTAGCCAGTGTGTGTGGCTTCACACATGCATTGTAAATCTATCTTGCTATGCCCTTTCCAAGGTTAGTATTACAATGTCACATCCAGTCATTAATATCCCTCTGGAAGATAGTCACCAATTGACTCTGCCTATCCTCTATTGGGATAATATTCCAGAATGAAGGGAGCCTCTGAGTTATGAATGTGTCCCTCCAGCATGTCCTATATATATCACTCCTGAGGTTCAAGTCTTTCCAGCGTGTAGCCTGATGGGATCTGGATATTCTGAGGTGCAGCATGGCCATTAAGCCAGGGTTTGACATGGCTTTATATGTCAGGCACAGATTGCCTATGAAGAGGCAGTATGCCACTGAGTAGAGCTGCTGTTTCTTTAACCAGTCAGTATGTGGCATCTGTTTGAGCCCTTTGATCCTCTTGTTGAGGTAATGCGTATGTGGTCTTTCCAGTTGCTGCAGGTGTCTGGTAAGGTGCATGCCGACAGGGGCATTGTAGTCAATTATGGGCATGATGAGGGATGAGTAAAGAGGCACAATGTCCTCCTCTGATCTACATGTGAATCCCTTCATGATGATGTGGCCCATATAAAATGTTTTCCTAACCACTTTGGCCATGTTGTTGTCAAATGAGAGAATGCTATCAACCTGTGTACCCCAAGGTCCATAATTCCTTTGTCTGCACTTAATGGATTAACACATATGTGGTACTTTGTGGTCACTTTGTTTTTGACAAAGGGGATGACTATACACTTTTTGGCATTCAGCTTGAGGCCATGGCTGTGGCACAAGTCGTGTGTTTCCAAGAGGCCCTTTTGGAGGATGCGTGTGTTAGCTGGAGAGTTGATTATGGCATCCAGTTTGCAGTCATCTGCGACTTGCTCAGCCACAGTACTTCCATGTTGGCCTGTACCTCTGATAAATATATACTGAACATGACAGATCCCAGGGCTGAGCCTTGTGGGACACCACTTGTAACTGGTTTTGAGGCTGACATGGCTTCAGCAATTCTAACCATGTGTGTTCTGCCCTTGAGCCACTGTGCAATATCTGTAGTGACATAGGGGTTAATATGTACACTGGTGAGCTTCCCTAGAATGCACAAGTGGGGTATTGTATCAAAGGCTTATGCAAGGTCCAGGTAGGCTGTGTAGACCACCTTCCCCTTGACAGTGGCCTTGGTGACTGTTTCAAAGAAATCAAACAGGTTTGAGAGGCAGGATCTGCCATTAACAAAGCCAAACTGTGTATGGTGACATGTCTGTAGGTCCCCAATATCTATATTTATGAGGTTCATGATGATCCTTGCCATAGCTTTGCAGACCAAGCTATTCAGATATATGGGGCGAAGTGTCCAGGATCCGTTAAGGCACCACCTGAATGTAGAGGGACCACTGTTGCTGTACGCCACTCTTTGGCCACATATCGTGTAGTAAGGCTGGGACTGAACAGTAGTGTTATGTCTGGGTGTAGCTCTTCTTAGGGTTCTTGTAGGACACAGCCTGGGACACTGTCTGGTCCCATTGATGCAGTGTTTATTGCTTTGGAGAGGGCAGCTCTTACCTGAGCATCTGAGATGTCAGGGGGGGCAGCACTCTGCTGGGAGAAATATTTGCCCTTTTGGTGTGGAGGGGAGAAGGTAGCAGTGAACCTGTCCACTAGGATGATGGCAATGTCTGTGTGTTTGGTATTTCGTGTGACATCTTGGACTACCTCTGAGCATATCTGGGTATTACCACCCAGGTTCCTAACATAACTACAGAAAGCCTTGTGATTATCCTCAGTGTCTTGTGGAATCTTCTCTCAAAGATGGCCTTAGACAATCTTATGAGTGCCTGTAGTTGTCTTCTAATACTCATCAGTGATGCCTTCACATTTTGGGAGTTTGTTGTATCATGTAGTAGCTTCATCCTTCTATTGTATAGTTTGTTTATGGCTGGTGTCCAGCACACAGGACATCTGCCTTTGGAGGATTGGGTCTTGCTTTTATTTGGGATTGCATGATCCATGCATTCCTGAAGGTGTCCATAGAATGCCTTTATACAGGTATCTGCAGTCTGGTCCATATTTTCAACAGGCCTGGGGGCTTTGAAGGTTTCCACATCATTTATGAGGAGTGTGAACATGCTTGACATGAGTTGTTGACTGTATTCTTCTGTGCAGAGGAGTGGCCTTGGGATGTGAATATCCAGTGAGATTAGTCTATGGTCTGATCTTACCAGTGAGGGATACACTTCTGGTCTGGAGCATAGAGTCCCCATGTTGGTGTTGATCAGGTTCAGTATGTTTTCCCCTCTTGTGTGAGTGGTAACAAGTTGTTCCATAGCATATTGGTATATAAATTCCAGTAATCTGTGGGCTAGGGTGTTGGAGCTACAGTCATGCTCCCAGTCTATGTTTGGGTAGTTTAACCCACCCAATATAATGGTGTATGGACAGACCTACATATTTCCAACTGTTTTCAGGAAGGCCAAGTGCGGTTTTTGTGTTTGTGAGGGTGGTCTGTAGCAGGCTATACTATACTATACTATATATATATATATATATATATATATATATATATATATATATATATATATACTATACTATACTATACTGATATCAGTACACCCTCACTCCCCACTGGACCTTGTTTTCAATTATTACGGAATTCACAATAGTATTCTAGCATGTCCAAAGGTCAGTTGTCAATCTCCTCTCCAGTCCAGCTGGTGAGTGTGGTAATCCAGAGGCAATGTTATAACAGCCGCATGTACACAGACAACCCCCTCCTCCTAACAACAAATTCAAACACATGTGAGTGATGCAACCATTTACCAAACTGGAGGCTAGGCTCTCTCTACTCAATACTGCCATAACCAGTCAGGTGGAGAAGGAAACCACACTCACTACAATTCCAGTCTCACATAGACCTACCACGACAGCAAAACAAACACATAATCACACAAAAACATACTCGGAGGCTCAGAATAAAGATCTGCCTAAGCAGCAGAGACCTCCAAAGCAGACACCCAAGCAACCACTACCACAAAAACAAACACGTGCAACACATATCTCACAAAGCCAATGTGCTGAACACTCACAGCCCTTAACAGTAAACAACACACCTCATACACTTGTAATAGGTGCCTCTATCATCAGGCACACTGACATCACATTCACCAGGCTTAACGAGGAGAGGGTCACAGTGTGCAGCCTGTCGGGCACTACGACCCGCCACAAAACACAAACACTCAAGTAACTCCAAGGCAAGTACAAGTATGACTCACTCAATGTCCATGCTGGTGTGAATGACCTGACACATACCTCCCTGGACTACATGACATGAGACAGAAAGGAGCTCTCTGAGCATGTAGCCCAAGACAGTATGACCCTGACCTTGAGTAGCATCTTACCCTCACCAAGAATGATGCCACAATATCAAGGCAAGATGATCACTTTCAACAATTGACTGAAGTACTGGTGTCATTCACAGGTGAGCCAATGCCTGTCATCTTGGGGTGATATGCTGTACAAGCCATGATGCTTTGCTAGGGACAGCTTGCACCTGTCACCCCTGGGCTTTTGGATTTTGGCAGAGGCTCTTGCTATACCCATAGTGCCTTTATTAGGCAAGGCTCATAAGGCAAACCCACATCCATATGTATCACAAAGGATGAGGAACTAAGAGTAATGCTACTCAACACCAGAAGTCTAGACCTCAAGATACACGCACTCAAAACTCTACTTAGCATTATGGACATCGATATCTGTGCAGTAACAGAAACCTGTTTCAGGTTTCCCAGGAGCACACCAGCACTACCAAGTTATACCTGTTACCATTCTTGTCGGCCCCAACACTTGGACCAAACAACAAAAGGAGGGGGAGTATCAATATTCATTGAAGATTCCCACACCTCCACATTGGTGGCAAAGTACCACATAGGTGTTAAGCCATTGAGTACAGAAGACGTAATTGGGGACCTGGGGAACAAACTTGATAGCAATCTGTCATTTGTCAACCACGTGGCCAAAGTGGATTGAAAGACATGTTATATAGCCCAGCTAATCATGAAGGGATTCACATGTACGGCAGGGGAGGTCATTGTGCCTCTTTACTCATCCATCATCAGGCCTATAATTGAGTACAATGCCCCTTTTGGGATGTACCTAACCAGACACCTACAGCAACTGGAAAACCCCAACAGTACCTCATCAAGAGGATCAAAGGGCTCAAACAGATGCCATATGCTGCCCAGTTAAAGAAAATCCAGCTGGACTCAGTGGCATACTGCCTGTTCAGAGGCAATCTGTGCCTGCCATATACAGCCATGTCCAACCCAGAAGTAATGGACATGCTGCACCTCAGGAAATCAAACTCCCATACAGCCACACGCTCAGGAGACCTGAACCTTAGCACTGAAATAAATAGGACATGCTGGAGGGACATATTCCTAACCCAGAGGCTCCCTTCACTCTGTAATGAACTCACAGTACAGGTTAGGCAGAGTCCCTCATTGACTCTCTTCCATAGGAATCTGGATGAGTGGATGGAGATCATAGTTGTACCCCGGGTATCACTTCTATGTCACTGTTAGACAGAGGCACAGTATACTAACCTCGGAAAAGGGCATAGCAGCATAAATTTTAATTGAAAGACAAACACATTCTACTAGGCTTATCAATGCCCTAGGGCAAATAGCCTAGCATGAACCTATGAACCTATGTGTACTGCTATAGTACTTCTGCCATATGTTGCATGTGTGTGTGTTGTGGGGGATGCACAGGTAATGGCCAAATATTTCTGCACAGGCAACACGTCTGAAACACTCTGGGTGTTCATCCCTACATACTGTATGTGTGTTGCCATCCAACCCTGTGATGTGGACACACATTACTCAGCCTGGATATACATATCCCAACAACACCACAAGCACAGTACACTACCTTGCTATGTATGCATGTAATTACACAGTTATTCACTAGTTAGGACTGTGATGCTATCCATGCAGCCCACTGGGCCAGTGGAAGCCACAACACACACTGCTGGCCCATTTGCAAAAGCTTACCACAGACATCCCACATAGTGCATGTAATGTGCACACACATATCTAACCCAGACCATATGCACACCACTTATTTATCCTGTCCAGTGGACTACAGATACAGGCACATTGTATAACAATAGCAGGAGGCTACTGCAGCACAGGGCAGATTCACATGAAGGCAAGGCATCTGTGGTCAGCAGTGGTAAGATACTTCACATTCACCAAATGCACAGATATTGGCAACATTGTTGCAGACAGTTTAGGTGCAGGTATCCCCCCATTCTCCTACACAAGTGGAATTAGTTATCACAGATGACTGTAACCTCCCTATCATCTCACATGTCCAGGTGAGGGCCACCCTCAACATTGCAGAACACACAGCATCACTGTTACAAAATGGTATCCCTGGATGTGTGATACGTTCACCCCTAGAGGACATAGCACCACATTACAGACTGATATTAAACCCTGGCCATACTACAGGATATGTACCTGAACAGTGCCATACATACACAGTGGTCCCACACCAATGAGGAGGAACCTCTACTGACCCTGGGAACTACTGCATCATATGCATAACTGGCCTTGTGTTCTAAGCTATGGAAGTTTTAAGTATGGACGACATGTACAGCAATATTACATATGTATATATATCAGGACTATGTACACACAACCTATCTCATGGACATACCTATAGATAGTGAACTATGATACATTTGGAGGTTTCACAGTAAACACAGTATTAACCTGCTACTTTGCATTACCTGTGTTTGTGTCAGCTGTTGCTGTGTCAGTGGTGCTACTTGCTGTTTGCTGCTGCTGCTGCTGGTTTTGTTGCTGGCTGTCTTTATTTCTTTTTTTTCTATCTCTGTCTCTCTCTCTCTCTCTCTTTCTCTGTCGGTTTTGTGCAATGAATGTATTGCATGTGTGGAGTGTGAGTACTGGATGCTTTTGTAGGTATCTGCATAGGTCCATGTGATGGCCTCTGCACCAATTGTAAGGCAGCATTTGCTAATTGCATGCAGCCAGTTCTGTACTGATTGCATGTCTCACTGTGATTTCAGGACAGTGCTATAAAAGGGTATGTGAGATAGGCGTTGCCCTTTCAGATTGTAAGGGCGTGGACCATGCTGGTATGCTGTCGACAGTGTTCTGTGAGTGTGAAGGTTAGTACGTCTCTCATGCTTCATGCTGTGTTGTAAATTCAGGTTGCTGCATTTCTCTCACCTGTTCCCTGTAGTGAGTGTGTATGCATACTGACACCTACAACTATATTTCATATGTATTGGTATATATATATATATATATATATATATATATATATATATATATATATATATATATGTGTACATATACATACTTTCATATATGTACATTAGCTGACATTATTGGGTACAAGCTAACAATTAGCAGGGCTGTTTCTGTTAACACTAAACTAGTATGGGGATCCAGTAATTGGGACAGTAAAAGTCTGCCTGACATGCTTTGGGTAGTACACATCCTATATTGCCTTTATCTTCATTCCTACTATTACATGTTCTACTTATTTTAGCACTATATTCCTGTATGAGAGTCATGGCTTACTGGTAGGTCATACAGACTAGTGTTACAATGGTCTTGTGGTAGGGCCTACTAGTATGCTTATATTTTGCTTTCAAATTGAGTACAGGGCCTATCAATCAAAGTGCTGGAGGCACCTTTAAGCAGTTAAAGGGTTAGTAGGTCTCACAGGAGTCAGGCTGTGTTGCAGATTCTGGTTGCTGCATTTATCTTCACTGTTTCCTGTAGTGAGTGTATATGAATACTGACACCTACCACTATATTTCATATGTATTAATATATATATATATATATATATATATATATATATATATATATATATATATATGTGCACATATACATACCTTCATATATGTACATTACCTTACATTATTATGTACAAGCTGACAATTAGCAGGGCTGTTTCCGTGAACACTAAACTAGTATGGGAATCCAGTAATTCAGGCATTAAAAATCTACCTGACATGCTTTGGGTAGTACACATCCTATATTGCCTTTATATTGATTCCTACTATTACATGTTATATTTATTTTAGCACTATGTTCTTGTATGAGAGTCATGGCTTAGTGGTAGGTCATACAGACTAGTGCTACCAAGGTCCTGCGTTCGAGACTTGACAGTAGGAATTTATTTTTCTTTCAAACTGAGTATAGGACCTGTCAATCAAAGTGCTGAAGGCACCTTTACACAGTTAAAAGGGTTATTAAGTCTCACAGGAGTCAGGCTGTGTTGTAGATTGTGGTTGCTGCATTTATTTTCACTGTTTCCTGTAGTGAGTGTGTGTGAATACTGACACCTACCACTATATTTCATATGTATTAATATATATATATATATATATATATATATATATATATATATATATATATATATGTGTGTGTGTACATATAATACTTTCATATATGTACATTACCTTACATTATTATGTACAAGCTAACAATTAGCAGGGCTGTTTCAGTGAACACTAAACTAGTATGGGAATCCAGTAATTCAGGCATTAAAAATCTACCTGACATGCTTTGGGTAGTACACATCCTATATTGCCTTTATATTGATTCCTACTATTACATGTTATATTTATTTTAGCACTATGTTCTTGTATGAGAGTCATGGCTTAGTGGTAGGTCATACAGACTAGTGTTACCAAGGTCCTGCGTTCGAGATTGATGGTGGGTATTTATTTTTCTTTCGAAATGAGTACAGGACCTGTCAATCAAAAGTGCCAAAGGCACTTTTAAGCACTTAAAACCAGGTCTGCGCTCGTTTGCACAGAGCTCACGCATGCGCACTAGCGGTGAGCTCACAAGACACATGCGCACACCGCGCTATTTTCTTTGAAAGAAAAGAAAAAGGGGTGACAGGAAAGTGGTGAAAAAGGGGTCACAAAGAGGGTAAGACAGTAGGGAAACAAGCTTGGAATTTGCAGGAAGGATGTAGGTGAGTCCCATAGCTGCCCATGTCTTTCCCAGCAACAGCTGTGCATTTGTATGCAATTTGGTGTGACATTTGGAACCTTCCACCCCTGAGAGAGGTGTCAGGACAACATTAATACCTGTTGTACAGCCAATTGTAATTAACAGTTTCAATGTCCAGCGGACATGTGTGCAACATGGACAGCTATGTATGGGGCGTAAATTTTTGTGGGTACAGAGTGCCCTTTTTTTTATCAGGTGAGAGTGGTATGTCAGGTGAGGTAGTCGGTATAGCTGGGGAGGTAGGTTGGGTAGGTTAACAGACAAGACAGACAAGACGCATACAGGGGTGGTGTATGACACATGTGGGGGGGTTACACAATTGACGGGGACGGAGGTTGGGATATCCAGGGCACATGAGCCCACAGATGGCAACAGTGGAACTGATATCCCCACCCATAGGCAGTTGCCACTGTTCCTTCACAGCCCAGGACGGGCGGTGCTGGGGCTGTGCAGGCGGGACAACGGGCATGCCCGTAAGCTGTGCCACCCGGGCCTCAAGCTGGCGTAGAGGCCCAAGAACAGAGTCTTGGATCTCCCTTCCACCACAGACCGGACACCTTGGAGGGTGAGTGGACGAGCTCCTCCGGCCACGCTTGCAGAGGGGGGACAGGCCCCATCCCCTGCAGCGCTTCCACCCGAAGGTGGCACAGGGCCACCAGAGGAGGGTCCAGCCTGGGCACTAGTGCCAGGTGCAGTCGCCAGCTGAGGTGGGAGAGGTGGGTCCACTGGGACCTGCCTTCCCAAGCGTTCTAGGTTTGTGAGTATGTTATGTTAGTTTGGGTTAGTGGCATATTATTCCATTCAAATTAGTTGTAACAGCATGCATTGGTATTCCCATTAAACAAACACCCAGATATTAACACCATTGAACAACGGGCATATCAATATCACATGCATTATTTGAAAGTAAATACACAATCAAACAACATGCAGGGTTGATTAATGGCAACAGGCCATCAGGTTTGCAGGTTTGCAGGTATGAACAGGGCACATGCAACAACAGACATGCATATATTTTTGAAACAGGACAAATGTCCATGGTTAATGAAATGTTCACATACCAATATTTAGTGATTTTTTAATTTGCAATTATAGGGTGGGGTGGAGAAAGAAAATGATGACACATTCATAAATTATACATTGATATACATTTGTAATAGAAACACAATTAACTTGTGGGTGATAGTTTCCAAATGATTTTAATTGACTGTCATGCTAGACCTGTTACAGATACATCACTATCCTAGTTATTTTGAATTTGATCAGATACATCATCCTGCTACACTTTGATGACAGGGCAGGGGACAACTATGGATGTTTAGTATGTCAGACAATCATTCATTCTATCTGCAAATTGCTGACTGTGATCACCATATACAGATTTTGGCCTGAACATTCAAGAGTCAAACACACTGAAATCAGTTTGGGATGTTAAGTTTTAATTCCCACATGCATTTAGTTCTGTAGAACCACACTGAAGCTTATATATTCAGGAGTTATTACTACTTTATTCATTGATACATGACCCTTTCTGTCACTCTCACACATCCTGCAATTTCACAGTTCAGGTTGGTACTTCTAGGCTTTGTTCACATATTAGACCTGTGGTGATTCCAACACTTTCCAGCAGCCTCACTTCTGTCATGATTCAGCATTTCAACAGGGGATATATCTCACATGTGATTACCTCAGATTCTGAAGCTGTACTCTTGAGACTACTGCAGGTTATACTACATTTAATTAATGGTGGGACATCTGTATTACAGCACTATTTATTTCTATCACTTATATTTCCAGTTTCACTTGCATACTGATGAACTTGTTGCAGCCATACCTGCAGACTTTCACTTGTTGCTTGCACATTCTATTACTTTTAATCAATACACTGCAGTGTTCTGCTACATGCTACACTATAATATTTATTTACAAGTACTAGGTGGGGTTACTAACTTGCATGGTGGCGCAGCCGCACCAGCCTGTGGTCATGTGCCCGTTGATTCATAGAGCGGACACCTGCAGCTGTAATACAAAACAAGTAATATTGGGATACACATCTCCATGGTATCAGCTAGTTGAATTCCTTACATACATAAGTAAAATGTAACTTACTCAGTAGTGGGGCTTTGGGCATATCCCGGGCCTCCTGGATCCATTGGGTCAACTGGTCTTGCTTACGTCGCTTCAGGTCCGCATGGTGGTGACAGACCTGCTCACCAGTGCATGGAATCCCAGTAGCACTAGTAAGATCATGAGCCAACTGGTCCCATGCCTCCACCCTGTACGCTCCCCATGAGACCTGGCCCTGCATGAGTTGGGCCTCATGATGGTGAACTAGGAGCCAGACCATGTATCTGGACTCCTCAACGCCCCACCGCTGTGCTCGAAAGCAACGTCCCTCCCCTACTCCACTCATTCTGCCTGCAGGTCTATTCTACAATCGTTTATGCTGTGTATTCCCACCTATGGGGCTTATATATGCCGATTTTCCCACACATTTCTATGATTGGCTGGTTTAGAATTGTATCTACTTCACAGAAACTGCTTTATCATGCTCCATTCTGGATTATATCCTATATATATGCTATTTCTGCATTTCTAAATACTGCTGTCATGGCTTAGTGGTTTAGTACCTTGACTCTAGTGCATGGTATCCTGGGTTCAAATCTGACCACTGATTTTTAATTTTTATGACTGTCTAGAAATGAGTTGAAGACCTGTCAATCAAACATGCCAAAAGCACTTTTAAGCACTTAAAACCAGGTCTGCGCTCGTTTGCGCGGAGCTCACGCATGCGCACCGCCGGTTAGCTTGTGGGCGCATTGCGCAAACAGTGTGCGCTGGGTTACACCTTAATTGGCTAGTAACACACATGTTAAACTAAGCACAGCTAGTTGCACACAGTTTGAGCCTGTTAAACCAGTGCTTAGCTATGGGCAAGCAATTTGCAGTTTGTGAAACAATACTTAGCTACGGGCACTCTGTCTCACTGCAGTTTAGCTATCAGTACATTTCTAAATATTTTTATTATTGTATTACTTGGAAATATATGCTCCATTTCATTCCATTTTACAAAAGGAAATACTTTTACATTTGTACAATACTGTCAGGGGCCTTTTTAGTGCTTATTTACAAAAAAAAAAGGTTGTTGTGTGGGCTCGAACCTTGCCTGCCTGCTCTCAAGCCGACAACTCTACCGCTATGCTATTACTTCTTGGCTTACTTTGCATATTTAGTTCTTATATCCTTTTCCACTGATTGCTAACTGCAGCTGCGCTAGTAGCACACCCGCGCACACGAGCGCACACAGTAGCAAACATTTACGGGGTTTAAAAAAAATAAAACAGTTTTTATTTTCATTTTATAACATCTGTTCATTCTTTACATTGCTGGTCTGTGGGGGCATGTGTTGTGTAGTGTGTTTATTCACATTTCCATGGCCTTTCTCGTGGCTGTTTACTTTCAGCCATTATAGACTTCCGGGGGTGTGTCCGCTTGCAGGGCTTAGCCAACGGACACGCCCCCTACTGTCTTACATGGACCGTGTAAGAGTTACAGTGTGATTCAGCATGCCTCATGCACCTCATGCATATGCATGACATGCTGACATCACACCGTTTAACTGAAGCCTCCGTGAAAGAGTTATAACTCTTACACGGAGGCTTCCTGAATCTGGCCCCATGTTTTTTCACACATATTTATTACTAGACATTAATTTAATTTGTATAGAATTTTTCTGCATTTGTACATACAAAGACTAACATTTGTACTAAATTATTCTGTATTTGTACATACAAAGGCTATAAAGTATATTTAGTCTAATTTTACAAATTTAATAACATTAATATCAAGCAAACTTTTGGAAAATGTTTATGTCTCTTTAGAAATATTTAGTGGAACTGACACCAAATGCATATGTCCTGTTATTTTAAACTACATACTCAACAATTAAAAATATTCATGCTTTTTTATATCTACATTGTTTTGCCAAAAACATATTAAAAATAGTGACCAATTGGGTCACCACTGAAAAATTTATTTTAATTTGCGTGCTCTGCTCCTATGCCTGCTGGATCCAAAATCTTCTTAAGACACACAGTCTTGCTCTGCTGTTACTGCTGAATCAGAGACACAGAGCTGTGCATGACTCCATCTGTAGTCTTTTTAAAGCACTAAGCCTTTCAAATTGCACACTGATAAAGAAATATATTTTGCAGCTATAAGCACAGTTACAGATAACTTATTTTATAATAAACCACACGTAGTCTGTCAGATTTGTAGCATATATTTACAAAGTTTTCCTTCATTACAGATACGAATGACGACTTCTACAAAATGCCTCTCTCTGTCCTTCTCTCACATAACTGAATTACTACAATAGCTATATAGAGAGCTAGTCATGCATACATTTCTTCTTGGTATATTTTTCTGGCCTTCTGTGGGAAGTCACATAATGTCTGTTTTTAGATTTTTCTATTGTCCTTTTGTGATTTAAGCACTTTTGCTTATGTGAGGATGCCATTCTGAAAGGAAACATCTGTATAAGCTGTTCTTACGGGAAAAACATCATGTATTGCTGAATTTATAAAAAAGGATGCCTGTTAATAGATATTTGTTCTGCAAACATGAGAAAATCATGTAATGCTTGTTTTCCAATATTGCTTTCTTAGGAATTTTCTTTTTAATGCTGTAAAGAGAAGCCTGTCTGTTATACATATAGTATAAATGCACATTTTACATTGCTAAACTCTATACATATATTGAAGCAAACATTTATTCTATGCTTTATATTTCAGCATATTTACAACAGAATTAATTTCAGCCTTATATTCATAATATCTAACAAAAGTCATGGCCTCAAGCTCAATGCAAACAAGTGCATTGTCATTCCTTTGGGAAAAACTCTGTTCCCATGAACTACCACATAGGCAGTAGCCTACTAAACACTGAAAGTGTGATAAGAGACCTCAGGACACAGGTGGACAGTAGTCACTCCTTTGATAATCACACCGCCACAGTAGGCAGGAAATCCTGTTACATGGCACACCTCACCACAAAGGGGTTCTCCTCCAGAAAAAAGAGGTCATTGTTCCTCTCTACTCATCCCTCATCTGACCCATTATAGAGTATATTGCCCCATTTGGCATGTACCTCACAAGACATCTGCAACAATTGGAAAGACCACAGAAATACCTCACTAAGAGGATTACTGGACTCAAGCAGATGCCATATGCAGACCATCTCAAAAAACTCCAGCTCTTCAGCTTGCTACAGATCGCCCACCATGCCCCAGCTTCTCACTACACCTTTCTAAACATCCTGGAAAATGTTAATATACATCCAAACACCCTAATACTGGGTGATTTCAAATACCCCGCCATTGACTGGGAAAACTACTCGTGTACCAACACCTTTGCCCAATGGTTCTTGGAATTCATAAATTCCAATGCCCTGGATCAAGTAATCCATAGTCCCACCAGGGGCTCCAATATCCTAGACCTGGTCATTACCAGCATGGGAAATTGATGCTCCACACCCATGGTCACCCCCTCATTGGTCAGATCAAACCATAAGCTAATCACCCTTAACATCCACATCCCACCCCCATCCCCCATAAGGAAACCTCCATAAAAAAACTTCCCCAAAGCCAACTTCATACTACTCAAGTCAGAAGTTACAAACTTCATGACACCCATGCAGATGGGAACTGAAAGTTCGTCTGCTGAGACTTACATTAAGGCACTGTACAAGCACATCCACTCATGCATGAATCGTGCCATCCCAAATAGAACCAAGATGCTCTCTTCCAAAAAAAGGAAGCCAATCTGGTGGTCCCCTGCCATAAACAAACTTTACAACAAAAGGAAGAAACTGTTGCAGAAAAGAGGAAAATTCCAGGATGCAAAAAAACTCCCTTACCAGCCTCAGTAAGAAGCTGAGATCCCTCATAAAATCCTTCAAAGCTAGCTACAAAAACAAAATTGCCAAAGATTCCAAAGACAACCACAAGGTATTCTATAACTATGTCAAGAATCTAAATGGCAATGTTCAGATCTGCTCTGAGCTACAACAGAATGGCATTAAATATACTGATCCCAAGGATATTGCCAATATCCTGGCAGATCGATTCAGTGCCAACTTTATCCCCCTCTCATCCCCTAAATGGCCAATCTCAACACTGGAAGATTGTCAAATTCCAGAAATAATGGCCACACAGGTAAAAAATGCACTCTCCAAAGCTAAAAATACAGCATCCATGGGACCAGATGACATCCTGGGCTGTGTACTACATGAACTACAAAATGAACTGGCACCTCACCTAAGTGTCATGGTTAATCATACCCTCACCTCAGGCTTAATGCCCACTGAGTGGCGCACAGCTACAGTTATCCCACTCCACAAGGGGGGATCCATCTTGGTTCCCAGGAACTACTGCCCCATCAGTCTGATGAGCCTGATCTGCAAGGCCATGGAATGTATTATCAGGGAACTTATAAACAAAGACATTGGCAACCTTAAAACAGGCCAACACTAAGGGACTCTGGCTAACAAAGTTTGCAGATGACTGCAAACTGGGAGCCATTATTGACTCCCCAGATGATGTTGATACTCTACAAAAGGGTCTTACAGAAACAGATGCTTGGTGCCAGAGCCATGGGCTCAAGCTCAATTCCAAGAAATGTATAGTTATCCCCTTTGGGAAAAAAACATGTACCCGTGAATTACCACATAGGTGGCAGTTCAGTAAACACCGAAAGTGTGATAAGAAACTTAGGGACACAGGTGGACAGTGGTCTCACCTTCAATAACCACATCACCACAACAGTCAGAAAATCCTTCTATGTGGCACACCTCATCACTAAGGGCTTTTCATCCAGAAAAAAGGAGGTCATTGTCCCACTGTATTCATCCCTCATTAGACCCATTATAGAATACAACACCCCATTTGGTATGCACCTCTCAAGACATCTGCAACAACTCAAACGGCCACAGAAATACCTCACTAAAAGAATCACAGGCCCAAAGCAGATGCCCTATGCTGACCACCTTAAAAAACTCCAGCTATACTCTGTCGCATATCATCTACTCCAAGGCGATCTCTGCTTAACATCCAAGGCCATGTGAAACCTAGAGCTGTTGGACATGCTACACTTAAAGAAATCCCAATCCCTCAGAGCCACACGCTCCAGGGATCTAAAGCTTGTCATCACAATAAACAAAACATGCTGGAGGGATAGGTTTCTGACCCAGAGACTCCCCAGACTCTGGAATAGACTGCCCATACATGTCAAGCAGAGCACCTCTTTGGACCTCTTCAAAAGGAACCTTGATGATTGGATGGGAGAAAGGAAATTCATCCCAGGGATCACATCAGTCACCCTGCTAGACAAGGGTCCAGGGAAGTAAATAGTGTGGGAAGAAATAGACAGGAAATTGTTATGGCTAGGCTTGTATCTAGGGCCGATAGCCTAGTACCAACCTATGAATCTATGAACCTCTACTCCATCGCATATCACCTACTCAGAGGGGATCTCTGCCTAACATACAAAGCTATGTCAAACCCACAGCTGTTGGACATGCTACACATAAAGAAATCCCAATCTCTCCAAGCCACATGCTCCAGGGACCTAAACCTTGTCACCGCAATAAACAGAACATGCTGGAGGGACAGATTCCTGTCACAGAGACTTCCCATACTCTGGAACAAACTACCCATTCATGTCAAACAAAGCTCCTCATTAACCCTCTTTAAGAAAAATCTTGATGATTGGATGGGAGATAGGAAATTCACCCCGGGGATTAGTTCTGTGGCTCTGCTCAACAGGGGCACAGAAAAATAATTTTCCTAGGAAAGCCAGGGAACCTTTTTGACTAGGCTTGTATAAGCCTCAGGGCCAATAACCTAGTACCTACCTATGAACCTATAAGTATGAATAAAGTAGTAAATAGTATTGTGTGTTTTACTGATGTCATTAATAGATATGTGTGTATAAATATATATATATATATATATATATATATATATATACATATATTTATATTTTATATATATATATATATATATATATATATATATATATATATATATACACACAGTAGAGTGTCAATTATCCAAATAGCTGAGCAATTGAATCTGCACCATGCGTCCTATGACATAATTGAATTTTGTCCATTACTGCTTCACAGAATCAAGTAGGTGTGTTTTAGGGAATATTATATTTAGCTTCCAAGTGTGTGTGTGTGTGTGTGTGTGTGTGTGTGTGTGTGTGTGTGTGTGTGTGTGTGTGTGTGAGAATGCCCCAATTAGGTATAACTGGTGATTAGTGTTATCACTCAGGCTCAAACCCTGTACCTTGGGTACAAGAGCCTGAATTTTCTACCCCTACCACCACTGAGAAACTGTTTTTTTATACATTTGGTAGAGATCCTATTTTAACAAACAGTGCATTGGGAGAAAAAACTTGTGGCCATCTTTCAGGAAATGTATGGTACTGTAACACAAAATCTTTTATTTCAGCAACTTCCTAAGATTATACAATCAATATTTAAAATGTGCCCCTGGTTTTGAGCCTCCTTCATAGATTTTGGCTTTTTACAGATTTCTTGTGCTACAAAGTTGAGAGGTATGGTTATGTGTCAAGTGCATTCTCCAAGAAAGTGAGTGTCAAGTGCATTTTATAAGGAACTGAGAGATTCAGGGGAGGAGAAGTTTAGCGTTGCTTATGCCAAGTTTGTTTACAATGTGCAACTGTTGTTTAGCAAATGATAATCACTAGTGTGCTGAAGTATTTAAAAGCAATGTTAATAGCGCACCAGGTAGTATACTTACTTTTGATGCAGAAGGCTGTGGGTTCTACTCCCACAGTATGTAGATGGCTTGCTGATACCATACTGTGTTGTACTTTAAAGGGGTTGGATGCTGCAGTCCTCAGTTGCAGATCTCTCTAATGTGGGATTATTCAGATGATTTTTACTTCTGTAGAGATTGTGCATTGACTGATATTGGTGGATTGTAATTACAGAGGTTTGAGTAGACTTTTACTGATAAAATGATCTGAATTGGGAAGTTTTTCATTTTTGGTTCATAAATTTTGTTTCATTGCTTAATAGAAAAATGTTCAAAACTACAAATTTAAAGTACACTCTGACAAATGGTGCTGTATTACACCAGGAATATAATTTAATACAATCAGGAAGGTGTATTCATGTATGCATGGTTCTAAAAAATTTCAAGGGGCCTATAATTTGAAAAACAGCCTAAAGATATACTTTGTCCGCCATTTGACAGATGCATTTTCTTTGAATGTGAGTTTCAATGCTGTTTCAATGAAAATGAGTTTCAAGAGCAGAGAAGTTTTAATGTTAATTCTGTTTTCATTGTGAGACTGTATTGCTTTGTTTAGCAAATGTCTATCAGTGTTTGTACTATAAAATTTGAAATAAGTTTTAAATTAAATCTAAATACAGCAGGTTCATAGATTAGTACAGTACTAGGCTAACTGCCCTTTTGGGCTGTTTTAAGCCTAGCCAATAACTCCTTGTGAGAATCAAACCCTTTAAGGTAAACGCTTTAACCATTATACTGTACAGTACAGGATATTTTTTAAAGGTAAATACGTAGTGAATGAGTGGTAGATTCATGCTTTGATGATGATTCATCTACGGGATGTGATTGATTAGTAGAACAGAGGAGTTGGGGCTGCCTACATGGGCATACGATACTGTATTCAGTTCTGTTATTTTTGTTACAGGTAATTTTTTGTGTGAATATGTCATCTACAAGAAAATGAAACAGCAATGTTTTACCTACTGAAACAAGAATTCAAATTCTCAATAGACTAGAAAAGGGTAAAACTGAATCATCTCTTGTGAAGATTTTCAGTGTTGGGAAGTCTACAATCTCTGATAAAAGTAGAAAAAGATATAATTTTGAAGTTTGCATTGAATTTGGACTGTGAACATGGGTCAAAAAGAAGAAAAACCATGAAAAACCCGAAAGACAAAAAATTAGAAGAGGCTATGTATTTATGGTTTGTGCAAAAAAGAAGCAAAGGGGAATCTATCTCTGGTCCACTATTGTGTAAAAAAGCACTTGAGTTAAACAAAATGCATGATGGTCCATCCAATTTTAAGGCTAGCAGGGGCTGGTTAAAGAACTTTAAATCTCGTCATGCCATACAAGAATTAGAGGTTCAAGAGGAATCATACCTCTCAACCTGGAAACATCAAAAATCTGGACAAGGGCCCATGAAAAATAGGTACACATCTCTACACTGATTAACATAACATTTGCATACATAATTATGGAACCCCGCCCACTCCAATGGAATTGTGGGATATCAACTTTCAAACACAAACTGAAGAGCAGACAAGCAAAATATGGCCCCAGAGACCCAGACCCTGTAGTAAATGGTAACCATTTTCTTTTAAATGTGTAGCAATGATGTTCACTAGGAAGAGAGAAGATGAACCTTAAGATTTTGTTTTTAGTGACTTGCAGTATGTGGGTTTAATGGTAATAGTAGGGCATTTAATGGTAGGCAATATTCTAATCTTAGCAAAAGAATATTATAGTCTGCTAGGACAGACCTCCAAAAGTCATTCTTTATGGTCTACTGCCATGACATAGCTACAGTCTGTGCTGCCTGGGACTGTCTTTGACTTTGCCGCCCTTCCCCTCTTTCAAAATCATTGTTGAATGGGGCCTTCCAATATACAGCCCTCCCCCATGCAGCCATTCCAGTGTCCCATTACTTGGCTATTTCACCCCATTTATTATAAACACTGTAATGTGCATACTGCTTTACTTCTACGATGATTTGGATTTCATTTAAAAGTTTTATTTTACATTTTACTGCACAAACACCAATAGACATCTGCTAAACAAAGCATTGCAGTCTCACAATGAAAATAGACATAGCATTAAAACTTCTCTGCCCTTGAAACTCACATTCATTTTAACAACATTGAAACCCACATTCAATGAAAATACAGCTGGCCAGTGGCAAATAAAGATTAACTTTGGGCTGTTTTCAAATCATAGGCCCCTTGCACATGAAAAAATACATGTGATCTTTGATACAAAGTCCTGACTGTATTAAATTTTATTCCTTGAGTAATACAGTACAGTTGTTAGAGGGCATTTTAAATGTATTGTTTTGAAAATGTTTCTAGTAAACAATGAAACAAAATGCATGCACCAATAATGACAAAACTGCTCAATTCAAAACATTTCCATCATAAGTCTACTCAAACTTCTACAATCCACCAGTATCAGTAAGTATGCACAATCTCTGCAGAGCTGTAGTAACTACAGAGGGATTAAATTGATTAGTCACAGCATGAATTTATGGGAAAGAGTAGTGGAAGCTAGGTTAAGAAAGGAGGTGATGATTATTGATCAGCAGTATGGTTTCATGCCAGGAAAGAGCACTACAGATTCAATGTTTGCTCTGAGAGTGTTGATGGAGAAGTACAGAGAAGGACAGAAGGAGTTGCATTGTGTCTTTGTGGACTTAGAGAAAGAATATGACAGGGTGCCTAGAGAGGAGTTGTGGTATTGTATGAAGAAGTCGGGAGTGTCAGAGAAGTATGTAAAAGTGGTACAGGATATGTATGAGGGTAGTGTGACAGAGGTGAGGTCTGTGGTGGGAGTGACAGATGCATTTAAGGTGGAAGTGGGATTACATCAAGGATCAGCTCTGAGCCCTTTCTTATTTGCAATGGTGATGGACAGGTTGACAGACAAGATCAGACAGGAGTCCTCATGGACTATGATGTTTGCAGATGACATTGTGATCTGTAGTGAGAGTAGGGAACAGGTGGAGGAGACCCTGGATAGGTGGAGATATGCTCTAGAGAGAAGAAGAATGAAGCTCAACAGGACTAAGACAAAATGTATGTGTGTGAATGAGAGGGAGGATAGAGGAATGGTGATGATGCAAGCAGTAGAGACGGCAAAGGTGGGTGAGTTTAAATACTTGGGATCAACAGTTCAGAGTAATGGTGAGTGTGGAAGAGAGGTGAAGAAGAGAGTACAGGCAGGATGGAGTGGGTGGAGAAGAGTGTCAGGAGTGATTTGTGACAGACGAGTACCAGTAAGAGTGAAAGGAAAGGTCTACAAGAGGGTAGTGAGACCAGTTATGTTATAGGGGTTGGAGACAGTGGCAATTACAAAAAGGCAGGAGTCAGAGCTGGACGTGGCAAAGTTAAAGATGTTAAGATTTGCAGTGGGTGTGATGAGGGTGGACAGGATTAGGAATAAGTATATTAGAGGGTCAGCCCAGGTTGGAAGATTTGGAGACAAAGCCAGAGAGGCAAGATTACTTTGGTTTGGACATGCACTGAGGAGGGATGCAGAGTACATTGGGAAAAATATGTTAAGGATGAAGCTGCCAGGTAACAGGAAAAGAGGAAGGCCTAAGATAAGGTTTATGAATGTGGTGAGATAGGACATGTAGGTGGTTGATGTGACAGAGTAAGATGCAGAGGACAGGAAGAAATGGAAACAGATGATCGACTGTGGTGACCCCTAATGGGAGCAGCCGAAAGAAAAAGAACATGTATATATATTTTTATAACTGAAACACTATAGTGTATTCAGTGCATTAATGAAAACAAGTGTAAGAGACATGTTAGTATTTAAGTGCAGTATTCTGTCTTTAACTGGTTTTAAATTATGTAAATATTTATAAAAGGTGTTTTTAGTACAATATTGCAAAAAATGCGTATCAGACAAAAATATGATCATGTATGTTTCTGTAGTAGACTGTAAAATGTAAATCTCACCAAAACTTGATAGTAATATGCTATTTTCCCAAGTATGCATAACCACTACCCAAATTTCATCATAAACACATCTCATACCATTTTTCCCCAGGTACACATAATCACTTCCAGATCAGCAGTCCCATGTCTGCATAAGTACTTCCCATTTTATTCAATAAAGATTTATAAAAAATAAAACTGTTTTAAAGTAAGAAACTGAAAACTGTTTAACGTGCTGTGTGAATTTATTGTGTGCATTTCCGTTTTGTCTCTCCTATCCATTTTGACTCTGTTTTTCTTATTTTAATTATGCATTCCTTTCTGCTTTTTTATTTTCTTCATCTCTCATTTATGTTTATTTTTTAATGATCAAAAATCCTCAGGTGCAGCCCAGGCACATACCTTCCATGTGAGGAAACGGTCACCCTCTACCCATCAAGGGACTTCCTTGCAGGTTCAAGGTGGTGGCACCAGTCCTGAAGGCACCCCAGCAAGTCTCACTGAACAGGGGCTTTACGACTTCCTAGAGGACTTGCTAGAACAGGTCATGGGCAGATGCATTCAGCCAGTCAAAGACTCTCTTCAATGTGCTCAAGACACGCTGTCCTATTTGGTGTCAAGCACCGCTCCACCACAGACCCCTACTCCCTAAGCATTGGGATCCTCCAGTGCACTACCATGATGCAGTGGAAATGTTTGAGGCTCTGTAGTTTGGGAACTCCTTCTTCCCTTATCCTTTCTGCTACAACCTCTTACCTATTTCCCACCTACTCTACCCTCTTATACAAAAAATACTTGAAAAAATAGGTGGTATTTACCCTGCCAAAAACATTGTTTCCCTCCACTGCCATGTCCTCCAGCACAACCCTTTTGATGTGCTCCTGCTCTGCCTCCCACTTTGCTGTGGCTTCCCTTTTTCAGTCGTTCCTATCTTCCTCTTTCTATACTTTAAAGTAAGCAACAGGATGTCCACATAAGGATACCCTTATATAAAGCATTTTAAACCACTTTATTTTTTAAAAATTTTAATAATAAAAGCTGTGCAGTCTGCCTCTTGCCTTAGGTCGTTTAAGTGTGACTGCGCATAGCCGCAGCCATCTACAATATACGAAGACATATGAAACAATACAAAGCCTACTGCTTTTGTGCAGTACTTTGTATGTACTTACTGCTTAACTTTAGGTACTTTATGCTTTTGCCATAAGTAGGTATGTTTTTCAAAGCACCTTCACTTTTTCTTATTCAGAGTGAACAACCTGTGCTCAGTTTATTTGCATATAGTCATAGCAGCATTCCTGCTGGATGACTGCTATGTAGTGGCAAAGTCATGGACCATGAATACCACCCAAAAATTAGTAAGAAATACAGCAACAAGAATGAACAGTGATAACAATTAATGAATTCAGCATTATCATGAGCCCGCACATAAGCTGGAGTAAGGGTAATATAACATTGCAATGAAAAATGACATCAGGAATGACTAAAGAGCACTTGAAGATATAAATATAAGACCAATGCACAGGTGAAAGCAGCAAACAACACTCTTACTGTTTCCAAGAATAAGTTATACATCAAAAACACTTCCAAGTAAAATTCAAATGAACCTCAACCCTGCATGTAATCCCTTATGGATAGATGGCAGGGACTCAAAACCAACAGCAAACAAGCCAAAGTCCAGCACTCAATACTTTGCTTTAAAAATGAATTTTAATTTAGGCCAAACTATAGAAAATTCTCATCAAAAGTAAAGTAAAAACAGTCATATGTAAGTGCGGACATACATGAAGATATTACTTTACAGAAGCTGCAAGAAAAATAATTTTAATGCAAGAGTACCTTCATTATTTCTTGATAAAAGAATAAGGTTACTTTAATCATTTAAATAATATTGTCAAACAGCACATGATGAAGTAAGACAAACCACAATCCATTTAAACAATACTACCATGCTTTATCTAATAATAATAATAAAGCAATAGTAAAATCTAAGTGGATAGAAACAAATGCAACACCCTCACCTAAAGTATATATTTTTATGTGTTAACTATTACATTATATTAAAACATGTAAGTTGCAATTTTTCTTTTAGACTTTGCAAATAATGCCCCAGTTTCACTATCTAAGTCCTGTCTTTTTGTTCAAAAATATTTTGCAAACCCACTCAGTTAAGGTCATACCCTTTAACTCTATCAATGCCAGTGAACACAAACATTTCCACAAAGTGTACCAGGATGTACTTATAAGAGTATTGCTAAGTCTTCTGCAGTGCAGATCACTGAATGTTCTTTTATCCTGGGCTTTTTGCTTTTGCTGGGAATTTTCCATGGATGTTATTCAAGTAGTTCATTTTAAGGTAGACAACTGAGTGTTAGATGTCTTTGGTTTGTTTTTGCTGAACAAATAAAACTCTCACATACTTGAAACCCAAAAGCATAAACAAAAATGGAATTGTGCTGTGAGGTCAGATTGAATTAAGTCCACCTGATGTATTTTAATAAAATATTTTTCAATAAAAATAACTTATAAAAAGGGCTTTCATTTTAATAGCTATTCACATCTGAAATCAAACAATTCAAGTCCAAAAAGCAAACTTGAAGCTTTCATCCAATAAGTATGTACTCCATTTAATACACCCTTGAATATTTGCTTCACTGTTTGGCTAATACAAAATATCAGGATGTACCATTCTTAGTTTCCTAACAGTTTATTCATTAATGGGGCATATCCAGAGGTATAGCAAACACTTTTCTGCTAGTTCAGATGTATTTATGTCTCTTAATGTGGTCTTCTAGATGCACATTATTCCCAAATTAAGTATTGAACTTATCTTTGTTTGCAAATACATGCAGCCTGCAAAATAATTTTTCAGACTAATAGTATAATTTTAATAGAATGCATTAAGTTCAGTTTTTAAAAATATTCCCTTTAATGACGTATCTACAGTTTTCCAAAGCAGCACATATGGATGGCTTTGATAAAAATCTTAGTTATAGTCTGATTCTTTATTTCAGTGTTTTGCACTTAAATAATTCCATGATATGTACAGTTTTAATAGAAATGGTAATGCGACTTTATCACCTCATTCCAGCAGCACTACCACCATCTAGTGGTTAGATATCATATTACTGCCATTGGTTGCTCCTACAAAACTGTTACATGAAAACAAATTTGCATATTTCATTAAAGTTCATTTTTTTTCAAACATAAACACATGTAAAAATCTAACAGTTCTTATTTATCCTAAGTTTGTCTTTCAAGCCCATCTACTACAATGTTCTCTTTAATATTTTCTGTCACAAACAATAAATGTCTTACCTCTCAAGTGTACCTCATTACGAGGAACGTACCTCATTTGGGGTCTTAAAAAGTTCATGCTCCTCGAAATTCCTCAAAGTTCCACATTGAAAGAGTCTGTCACACATTCAGTGTTAGAAATGTTTTTAAGTGAAATCCATGGTAAATTGAAATTATTCATATTAATTCATTAAAGGATCTTCTTTATAAGTAAAACCAGCATATTTTAACCATCCTGTGACCTTCCTAGTTGAAGTTGTTAGTACGCCATTAGTATGTGTTTCACATTTTGCCCATTTGTTCCACATTATGAGGGCGAGTGTTCCTCATTTTGGCAATGGAAGGTTGAGAGCTATGAATGTCTACTATGTTTACTTACATATCCTGCTTCTTGCAGATGATGTTGTACAGCACTTTTTGCTTGCTCTTATTTTTTAAGATATTCTGAAAAGTGCATATTAAAAAGATGAGAAGATGTTTAACTACAGAATAAGCTTCATCTGTGCACATGGCTGCATAAGCAACAGATGCTTTGATGAATGTCAGAAGTTGTTGATTCATTCATTCTGTGTGTTCTTAATATTGTTTTAACGTGAGTGAGCATGTAAAACATTTTTAGCAAGGGAAACACTCCTTAACCAGTATCCTAGTGGTTTATTCTACTAATGTTTTTTTCTTGCCTTACTAAGTGGCAGACAATTTTGTAAAAAAAAAGTGTTCCATGCATCTTCTAAATATATATTCATTGCATAACTAAACTTAAAATAGCAATAAACAATAATAAATAACGTAAAATAACAGCAATACAGTTGCACATTTCCATCCAAAGAATATTGCTTCACCTGATGTCCTTCATTTTCCTGGTCACTTATCTACAGTCTACCTTCAGCCCTTCTCAATAACAATCTGATATTAGTCATGAGTAAAGTTTAAAGTACACAAAATACGGTGCTGGTACATTGACAGTGACATATAGCAGTGCATTTTTTGTTAATTTGCTAATTCATATATCTGGATCCGTTCATTTTTATTTTATATATAGTTTACTAAAAACTGCTGCTCATATAGCTATATTTTCAACAAAAAGTATTTTTCCTTCTATGGCTGCTGATCACCAGACCAGCTGCTTTTGTTGGCCTTGATCTCATTTATCCTGCCACCATTTGGTGTGTTCCTAGTTCATAGGCTACAACTGACTGGAGAGGGTCATCAGCCAGCTAGCCATGGGGAGGTGTTTGTGGCCACACTCACATCTAGAAATGCAAACAATGAGTGCAGTTTTAATTTAGGCTGTAACTCCACCCTTTTAAACCCCATACCTTGCTGGCTCATGAGGACACCCTCATCAATGAGAGGGCCTGCTATGCTCTGTATCTGTAAATGAATGCTCTGACACACACCAATGGGAGCTAGTGTTACCAGCTTGGTAAGCCAATCCCATAGTCCAAGTTAGCACTGCTATCTTCAACACCTGCATAGCTCTGCTTACATGTGACAAAACAACCAAACAGACCTACCATTCCCTGTCCCTAAGGTAGGTGGGCAAGCCTAGTCAAGTCATTCCTATCCTCTCCTACTTGGCAGTTCCATTTAAACTCTGATTATCTTGGTCATAGACAAGGCTTTATTCCTCTATGCAGCATAGAGTACATATGCAATAAACAAATTCAGCACAAATACATAATTCTGGCATTTATTTATTTAATTTCTATATTTGATAGCCAGAGAGGTAGGCTGGGCAAGCTGACACTTTTCATCCATGACTGTGGAAAAAGAGTAAAACAAATAACAATTATAAAATCTTGACCATGAGACACAGGCGTTTTAAAATTATATAGTAAGAATCTTCACAATCAGAAATGAGCACATAACAATAATTTGTGTTTGCAATAAAATCATATCAGGTCAGTGGCATTTTACAATGAGTATTGAACTACATTTATTTATTTAAGCTGACCCATTTCGGCTTAATGCTCCAGTGTCAATCAAAACAATAAAATTAACATAACAAATTAATAGAGAAGAGGGCAGAAAAGAACACATAAATATATAACATATATTATATGCTGAATAATATAAAATTCATAAAATTCAGCCCAAAGAGATTCAAACCCCTTTGGGCTAATCTGTTTTATGAACTTTAATTTATATCATATTATATTACTTATTATTATGTTTTTTTTTTACATTTATTTATTTATTTATTGTCATTTGTTAATCAGGTTGGTCCAGCTGAGCCAAAGGCCCATTTTCAGTGGAGACCTGAGGAGAAAAGCTCCAGTTACAATTACAGTCATTCAAGACAAAAATTTACATCACAAATGACATATAACAAGAATTTATACAACAAACTGAAGTTAACTAATTTAACAGCTTTGTACACGTTTTTATGTATATGCATACAGTAATAAGATAATCTGGATGCAAAGGATTATTTAGAAGAAACTGGGTGTCGGTATGTAGTAATATTAACATTATGGAGAGGAGAAAGAACTGAAGAAAGAGAAAGATACGAGAGAAGAAAGTAGATTTGGGAGAAGGGTAGCTAGAATCAGGTTGGAGCGTGACAGGGACAGGACCAGTAAATCTATATATAAAATGTAGTAAAGCAATATATAAGACAGATAGGATTATAAGGATTTAAAGCTACAGCTAATAGTAATGTAATGTAGGATACAACTGGCGTGAGAGATTGGATGTATAGAAATAAGTGACTGATAGAAAGTTATGTCAAAAGAGCATAGTAATGTTTGTAGCTATGGGGTTAGCAATTAGATTCTATGACAGAGAGTGGTGCAGTAAAATAATAAATAAATTATCATACAACAAGTGGGGTTTGGAGAAAAGAAAGTGCACTGAAATGAGGCTATGAGGTGATCTAGTAGGGATTTTTTAAATGAGGCAATGGTAAGCTGTGAACAAAGTTTAGGTGGAAGAGAGTTCTAAATGGAAAGACTGAATTCTTTAAAAAGGTTAGTTCATTGGTACTAATGGTAAATTGTGGATGATGAAAGAAGTGGCACTGGAACCTGGTTTCCAAAATGGGGGGGGGGTGTATAGGGTGGCACAAAATTGTTGGCTACTGAAAAGAAGTAATTCCTGATTACACTGCAGAGGGTATTGAATAATAGGTAGTTTGTGAGATAAATTTAGGTAGAGATGTATGAAGCTATTGAAATGTTAAAACCTGGCTGAGCATCTGAAAGTAACGTGGTGAATTTGAGTAAGGAGAGTAATTGATTCTACAGTATTTTTATTTTAAAGATTTTGATTGGCTGAAAGAGTTTTGCCATTTAGGGAAATGTTCTAGTGTGCTAGGGTGTGGGAATTTTGAGAGAGGGTAATGGTAGCTCTTTTCATTGTGGAGGAATAGCATCTGATTGTAAAGAGAAGTTGTATATAAAGGCTGGGGGTGAGATTTAGGAAGCTGCCTGTTTAAGTAACTTGGGATCTGTTATCTGAATTAGCTGTGATGGGCATTTTAAAAGTATCTTGTAGAAAGAGGTAGCAGAAATGTTACATTCAAAGTTGCTCACTTGGGAATGGGGACTGTTTTGAATGGCAGAGAGAATTGGTGTAGGGAGATTACCAATATGGGGACTGCCATTATGAAGACTACCATTATGAAGATTACCATTAGGGAGATTACCATTATAGAGATTACCATTAAGGAGATTATCATTAGAGAGATTATCATTAGGGAGATTACCATTAGGGAGATTACCATTAGGTGGGGTAGAAGTGGCTGCAGGACCGTTGGTTTGGTAAAATAATTTTTGTTGTTGGCATTTATAGGAAGGTTTTGGGTGATATTTCCAGAGACATTTTTGAATGACTCTAGTTGAGATTTAGATTTTGTCAGAGAAGTTTAAGATTATTTATAAAGATTTTTATTTACTTTTTAAGTAAATAAACTTGTTTTTTCTTTAATTCTAATCATGCTTCCATTTTTAATTTAAGTTGAAGTGTTGTTTATATACATTTCTTTCTAAATTTTCCTTCATAACTTTTTTCTTATCATACTGCATGGAAAATCCTCCTATTTTATGTTTTGTTGAAAAATCATTTTGTATGTCAGATTTAGCAATATTCTTTCCAGATATAAAACATACAGCCTAATCTGTTGCCTTCATGTTGCAGTGAGTACACCTGTGATGTCAGTGATGTGGGTTTAATTAGCAGTCAGGATGCCAAAGATCCAGCCTGCAGTAGGGCAAGTCAGCTGCTGGAAACAAATCTGCAGCTTCCATCTTTGTCCTAGACAAAAGATGACAAATACTACTGCTACTGCAGCGCTCCCTAAACGGCGTCTGAGAGATTCGGGAAGGTAGCTGTCCAGCTGTACAGTTTTAACCACCCTTCTGAAGGCCAGGTGCTCTGAAGCAAGCATTTTTAGGATATTGAGGTCTTTTCATGAAGGCAGCTGGGGGTGACTAAAGAGTAGGCCAAAGTAAATATCCAAGCCAGCTACTTGCTATATTCATCAATGCCACCTGTGGCTCTCACCACTGTGTGGGCAAGAATTCTAAGGGGGATAAAGACAGGCATGGTCATTCAGGAGGGCCCTCAAAATTGCAATCACAAAGAAGTGAACTCACCTGAATCTTAACATTTTAACCAGAAAAAAAGAAAACATTGTTTATACAGGAAGGCAAGCCAACGTGGAGCAGCATCCACCACACCACCACTATTTTGTATACCAACTCCAAGGTCACACCATCTTAAGATAGAAGAAATCCCAATGATCTGTAACTTTGATCTTTAGCATAAATAAAGTCTACTTCAGTTGGTCGATGTACTTTGTCAAAACTGACATGGTCAAGACCACATGATCGACAATTTAGTTCGTTGACCATTTTGACTGAGATCATGGTTCAGTGAAGATCAGGGAATCTGTCCTTTTCCCCACTGTAGTGTGATCTCACTATATATATATATATATATATATATATATATATATATATATATATGTACACACACACACACACACACAGATATATATATATATATATATATATATATATATATATATATATATATATATATATATAACTAGTAACTGTTATTTCTGTTGTTCAAGTTGATCAGTAAACTAAGTTGTCGATTGTATGGTCTCAACCATGTAGATTGCGACAATTTAGCACATTGGCCAGCTGAATATGATCCCAAATATCTGGCAGTCATACAATAATGATTCTGGATACACGAGTCGATCATCACTGTGTAAAGCACTAACCTGACTCCCTGTTTAATCATCAGCTTTAGTTAACTTTTAGTTAACATTGTCTGTAGATTCTTCTATGAAATCCTGCATTTATATTACATGAAATGCTACATATATAACTGTGTCTTGCCAATACCATGCATTTATCAGTTTGTCTTGTAAATATGTATGTATATGATTACTTGAGATTGTGCAATTATGCTATTAGCATGAGAGCCATAGCTTTGCCAGCTTTTTGCACTAAAGGCTGAAATTTTAATGCCCAAGAGAATTCTCTGTCCCTAAGATGAATGTCATTATATATAATTAGTGGGGGTGTTGGGGTGCAGCCTCCGACACTGGAGTGTCAGGGTCTTGCCCTCTGCATCCTTATTTTTGGACTTTGAATGCTTTTCACATTTTAGTGATTTTAATCCTTTGTGATGATTGCAGTTTTAATGGTCGATCTCAAAAGATTTGACTATTATCAGTGAGCCATTTAATGTCATCCATTTCCTCTAAAGCACTTGAACTTACAGCAGTCTGCAAGGCATTTTGACAGAGAATGTCCAGCAGGATATAGGCCATTTTTAGTGGAATCTTGAAATGAAAACAGTGAACATGGAACATCATATGCAAACAAGATAGCATAGCTTAAGGTGCAAAGTATGACGATAGTCATGCATTTCAGGGTATGATGATACCGTAAACTATTTGTAAGTTCTTCACATTCAGGAACTTATACAGAGATACAAAAATACAAAACAGAAAAAACACCAGGACTGATATGGAAAGAAGGTAATAGATAATATTAGAGATGTAAGCAAGCTATAATACTCAAAGATGGGCATTAAAGGAAATAATGGACTGCCCAGGTAGCATTGGGCCTCACAGTACCCCTGGAGAGCTCCATTATTTCCCTTTAGTGCCCACCTTGTTAGGTAATTCTGTGCTTAGATAAGTTGTTTTGTATTTGTTTTTTATTAGGCAGTGTGCATTTTTATATTTGTCATGTAAAATAGTTTCTCTGCCTGATGTTTCAAAACCGGCAATGGATATTTTTAATTGTTGTTAGAGGAAATATTTTCCATCCAAAATATAAGTTATGCAAATATTTAATTATTTCAAAAACACACGCACACACCCACACACACACACACACACACACACACACACACACACACACACACACACACACACACACACACACACACACACACACACCTACATACATATTCACAGAAAGAGACAGATAAAGAAGCCAAGAGACACATCGGGAGATTCAATAAACTCTGTGTAGGCTTTACACAGAGCCTAAATGGAGTTTACATGTTAGTGCAAGGGTGTGAGAGACACATCAATGCATAATGCATATTAATGAGTTGTGGCATGCCTCAGCTACATTTTGCAGATCTCAACAGTGTTGCTGGCCGCCAAACCTTGTAAGCGAATGCGGATAGCAATTCCGTGTAAAGATAACCTACGGTGAACAGATTTTCTCAGAATGCCACAATGATCTCTAGGGCTTTACGAATAGTTGTCATTCTGTTAGTGCAACACATCTGCACAGAGGCCAACTTAATGAGAGGACAAATAACCAGTAATAGGGACATATATGACATAGATGTCACATAGGGATGTGTTAGAATATAACAGTCTCAGCCTCTTAGAGTTATAAATGTGGACAAAGCCATACAAATGGTGGGACAAAGGGACAGAAATAGGGACAGATGTTTAATATTGTACTTCCAAACATAGGAAGTTGATAGAATATATAGTTGTACATTAGCATGAACTTTCTGAAGAGCATGACGTTGAAACTCAAATGTCAGTCATCAGTTTCTGACTGTACTCTGCAATGACATGCCAATGATTTCCCAGAAAAAAAATGTTATGAGGAAAAGAGCACAAATATGAGACAAAAACTGCACATTCTGCACAGACCAGGACAGCTGAGAGGTATGACCTCAAATGTATGTATTACTGAGTCACATCAGTGTAGAAATTATCTCAGTGATATGGCAGAAAGCCACATATTGGATAAGGAAAACATCCGGGCATTCTGCGATATCTGGACAGTTGATAGGTATGAATGTGAAGTGTATGGTCCAGACATAGTACAGTACAGTGTACCTACAGTGCAGAGTATTGTGAAATCCCATTCCTGGCATACTATACTGAAGCTGTGTTAATGATCTGTAACAGGACATAGAAAGGCCATGTAAAATGATCACTCAGGGGAAGTTTATGAATGGAATAGGGACACACAGATGAATTGTAGGAATGAACACAGGAAAAGAGTACTGGTGATACTCCCTCATGTACAGCAGTGGAGGGCATGTCAATGGAAGATAGTTGTAGCAGTAACACCAAGCACATATCTATATGGTACAGTACAGACTATACAGTGAAAATGTATTGTCTGTGGCCATCACACAAGGTGACGTAACAATGGGGAGGATGTGTGTGTGTGAGATAAGCATCCTTACATGAATAATGCAGAGGATATTGATTAAGGATCTGACATGCAATTAGGGTAGGGTGCATATTGTGAAGCTGTGCAAACTGTTATATCTGAATATGAATATAATCTCAGCAGAGGTCTCCACCAAGGTGGCCACAGGTAAAGGATCATGGCAAACATTGCAAGAACCAACTACAATCATGAACAATATCAGAATAATACCATCACTAATCCCATGCCTGTGACATAATGTATGTGATGTGGAGTGATAACTGACCCTGCAAACACACACGTGACAACTATTATGATACATCCACACTCTATGAGGTAACCATGCATACTGTCCTGGTACTGTAATATCTGAAGGAGGTGTTATGAGGGACACTACTATACCTATATGTGACAGTATGGGAAATACAGGCTATTTTCCTTGTGTGCATGACAGATATCTATGGCACAATCCGCACTGTCACAAATGATATATATGCCACTAATGTTGTCAAACACCTATGTATGCAGTGTATGCATAAGCAGAACAAGTAGCACACATGCATCTGGTGTAACAAATCTTTAAGGCCAAAAACACTGCATCAATGGGCCCAGACAATATCCCAAGATGCCTTCTAAATAGCATGAAACATGACCTATCAGGCCCTCTGGAATTGCTATTTAACTGTAACCTCCAAATATTCTCTATGCCTCAAGAATGGAGAACAGCAAAAGTTATCCCTCTGCACAAGGGTGGGCCATCTACAGACCCTGGAAACTACAGAACCATAAGTCTTACTAGTTTTATATGTAAAGCCATGGAAAGAGTTATAATGGAAATGATCAGTAGTTATATAGTAAACCTCCAGACACTGGATCCAACCCAGTTTGGTTTCATCAAGGGCAAGTCATGCCTACTCAACCTAGTGGACTTCTTTGAGAAGGTCACCAAAGTGATGGATGAGGGCAAAATGGTTCACACTGACTATATTGATATGGCCAAAGCATTTGACACAATACCCCACTTAGGCATTGTTGAAAAACTCAAAAGGTTAGGTACAAACCCGTATGTCACCCAGTGGATAGCCATCTAGCTCACAGACAGGATCTAGGAAGTTAGAATTGGAGAGTCCACCTCTACAAAGAGGCCAGTCAGTGATGGATCCTTTCACCACTTCTTTTTGGCATTTACTTCTTTGAAGTCGAGCTAATGTCAATGGTCTCTGGCTGACTAAATTTGCAAATGATTGCAAAGTAGGAGCTGTCATTGAATCCCACACTGACACAAATGTTCTTCAAGAAGGGCCGACACAGACAAGCAACTGGTGTCAGAGCCATGGACTAAAACTAAATGCCAAGAAATGAATAATAGTATCCTTTGGGAAGTCATCCATCCCTGGTAACTGTCATATTGACAACATACCCCTTAGAGTTGACCCAGTAGTCAGGGACTTAGGGACACACATAGACAGAAATCTAGCCTTTGACCATCACATGCATACAGCAGTGAGGAAATCTTTCTATGTTGTGCAACTTATAAACAAAGATATGGCATCTAAGTCCAAGGAAGTCATTGTTCCATCGTATTTGACATTCATCAGACCTATGATTGAATACAATACCCCCTTTGGTTTGTAACTAACCAGGCATATCCAATAATCATAATGTCCGCAGAGATTTCCCCCCTAAAAGAGTACAGGGCATATGTAAAATGCCTTATGCAGACTGCCTCAAGGTCCTATCCCTGTATTCTATCTCCTACAGGCTTTTGAGGGGACAACTATGCCTGGCATACAGGGGGTTGTCAAACCCTATTCTGATGTTCTGCCACAAAGCAAACAGCACCAGAATTACCCATTTTAAAGACTTAAACATTCCCTGTGATATAAATAGTACCTGCTGGAGAGACAAGTATGTATTCCAGAGACTACCCCATCCATGTAAAACAGAGTTCCTCCTAACCCAATGCAAGTGCAACTTGCAAAATTGGATGGGTAACAGGAAATTCATCCCTGGTTTGGCACCTATGTCTCTTAGGTTCATAGGTTCATAGGTAGGTACTAGGCTATTGGCCCTAGGGCCTATAAAAGCCTAGCCAAAAATGTACCCTGGCTTTCACCACCCAAGAAAATTATTTTCCTGTGCCCCTGTCGAGCAGAGCCACAGAAGTGATCCCTGGGGTGAATTTCCTATTTCCCATCCAGTCATCAAGATTTTTCTTGAAGAGTGCTAATGTTTGACATAGACAAGTAGTCTATTCCAGAGTATGGGAAGTCTATGGGACAGGAATCTATCCAGCATGTTCTGTTTATTGTGATGACAAGGTTTAGGTCCCTAGAGCATGTAGCTTGGAGGGATTGGGATTTCTTTAAGTGTAGCATGTCCAACAGCTCTGGGTTTGACATAGCTTTGTTTGTTAGGCAGAGATCGCCACTGAGTAAGTGATATGTGACGGAGTAAAGCTGGAGTTTTTTGAGACGGTCTGCGTAGGGCATCTGTTTGAGGCCAGTAATCCTCTTTGTGAGGTATTTATGTGGCCTTTCCAGTTGTTGTAGATGTGTTGTGAAGTACATACCAAAAGGGGAGTTGTACTCTATAATAGGTCTAATGAGTGATGAGTAGAGGGGAACAATGACCTCTTTTTTTCTTGATGAGAAACCTTTTGTGATGAGGTGAGCCACATAGAAGGATTTCCTGACCACTGTGGCAATGTGATTATCAAAGGAGAGACTACTGTCCATCTGTATCCCAAGGTCTCTTATCATATTTTCAGCATTAAGTAGACTACCAGCTATGTGGTAGTTCATGGGTACAGAGTTTTTACCAAAGGGGATGACTATACACTTTTTGGCATTGAGCTTCAGGCCATGGCTTTGACACCAGGCATCTGTCTCAGTGAGGCCCTTTTGTAGTATGTCCATATCATTAGGAGTTTCTATTATGGCTCCTAGTTTGCAGTCATCTAGTCATCTGCAAATTTTGTTAGGCAAAGGCCTTCTGTGTTAGCCTGTACTTCAGAGAAGTAGATACCAAACAGGAGAGGACCCAGAACTGAATCCTGTGGTACTCCACTTGTCACTGGTCTGAAGTCGGATTTGGAGTCTGCTACTTTCACAGTGTGGGTTCTGTCCATGAGCCAGTTGGCAACCCATCTTGTGACATAGGGATTTATACCTAGTTTAGTGAGCTTATCTATAATTCCAGAGTGGGGGATGGTGTCGAAAGCCTTGGCCTTCTTATAAATATTTCACCTCCCAAGCCCCTGCTTATATTTATCAAGGGTATCAAAACTTGTCAGAGATTTGGGATGCATGGCTAGGCTTAAAAGTCCCTTTTGGTCATTAGCCTAGTAAACATCTAGATACTATTGGTATTCTGCACCATCAGACAGTCATGTATATTCCCCAGAAAGAATACCTAGGTATGACCAATAAGCTTCGTGACGGCGCACTATGACAAAGGTGGTGCACTTCAGTTATACATCACTGGAAGATGTGTAGGTAGGTCATGAAGAAGGATGCATTGTACACAGTTATTAGTGTGATGAAGGCTGGGTACCATGAAGGTATTATGGCCTCTGATGTGCATCTCCTTCACATACCCAGTAACTGTGTTACATTCAAGGGAGTAGTCAGCTCTGTGACCACATGCTGGTGGATGTGCCACTTACCCTCTACCCCAGGACACAGGTCATATACATATTAGTCTGATTACAGGGTGTGATGTCCACATTATACTTCGGTGTTGTGTCTGTTTCCTGATTCAACAAATCCCTCCATGTGTCTTGTCAATGCAGATGTTGTCATGGCTGTGGCAGCAGTCACTGGTATGTGTTGATACTGTCTGTATTATACTAATATCAATGTTGGAGCCAATGATTGCAACAAGCTGTGGTCCTTCACGCAGCTGTTGAACACAGCATGTGTATGTCATCCATGATGGCCATCACTTAACTAATGGGCAGGAAAGGGCCAAGCAGACGCCCTGATTTACCGACCTGATCACTGGACCTGAGAAATATATCGTCACACATTTCAACAGTAGTGATATGCCATGTATGTCATTCATTGGTCTACTCATTTGGTGATAAAGCTGCTCATGGCCACATATGACAGTGTTGAGTGAATACCTCAGTGTGGATTTTTGCCAAATGCCTTGAACTGTTCAAGTTCCACAAGATGATACTGCTGTTATCATGCAAGCCCTCAATAACCTCTTTGAGGACATCTATCAGATTAACAGACCTGATGTAGCAGTAACAACTCACACAGGTCTGTTATACACACCTGGAATGTTACTACTGTACATGTAGAAGAGGTCCATGATGACATGTTGTTCTACCTCACAGTGTGAGAGGAATCAGGATGTCCCTATACATGCATGCATCAGGTGCTGTTTCCCCAACTCACGTGGATGCATGTTGATGTACACCCTTGTATAGGAACACAGGCTGCTTGGAGGGTGTGTTGAACTGTATATTCAACTGTATCAGGAAGGTGTATGTGCTAGGTCACACCGTAGGTGATTGGTGGTGTTGTCACAGCACATGGATTCAGTTAGATAGGCCTGGATGAAGGTAAGGCACTGCATACTGCCTATTGTAATCTGGTCTAGGGTTTTAATACAATCACACATGCAGATATCAATGAGGAAATCCCCAAGCTGGGGATTAATCCTTATGTCAGTTGATGGGTAAACAACTGACTCACTGACAGAACATATCATGTGAAAGATGGTGAATCAACCTGTACCAGTAAAGCTGTTGCCATTGGCAAACACCAGGAATCTGTGCTTGGCCCTTCACTGTTTGAACTGTATATCTTGACAGTTCAGGCTAAAATATTTGGCCTTTGGCTTACCAAGTTTGCTGATTCTTGCATACTGCATGCAATCATTCAGTCTTGCAATGGTGCTAACATAGTACAGGAGGAGCTAACACACATGACTGAATGATGTCAAAGGCACACAATGTACAAATAAATGTAGAAATGTGTGGTGGTAATGTTGGCTGTCTGAAAAGTGGAGCTGCATTTTAATCACAGCATTGACAACAGTCCGGTTATGCATAAACACAGTGATGCAAGCACTGGGAACACATTTATATAGCCAATATGAACTTTAACCACCAAGTGTTCACACTGCTTTTGAAAGCCTGTGTTGTGCACATCATAAGTCACACCATCATATTGAGATCTTAGGATTGTATGACAGCAGTATAGTCAAACCTTATTACAACACTAATAGAGTATAATGTGCAATCTTACATGCTCCTTACCAGAAATATGTAACAGCTGGAGAGACCACAGGGCTTTCTCAGCAAGATAACACAGGGCCTACACACCATGCCAGGATGTATGTGGATAGATTAAAAGCCACATCACCATAAACATTGTTATACAAGATGAGGTGACTTCTGCCAGGCCCCCAAGGCCAGTCTCTGACCCTGACCTGGTGAGAGTACTGCATATCCCAAAATGTGATGTAGCTATTGATATCAGCAGTGTCTGTTGAGGAGAAGATGAGAGTGTTCCACATGCTGGTGTAAAATGCACTCTTTAATGTCAAGTAACAGCTCACACACACACACACACACACACACACACACACTCAGTTGACTGAAGTGAGAACAGAACCCCTACCTAAGAACACAATACTTTATGCAAGCACCACAGCTCTAGCCTGATTTATACAGGAATGCAGGTGAACTTATAGTAGATGACATCAGCAGGCTTTGTGGGATACAATAGGTTAGGAGGCCTGTATGAAAAGGATGTGTAGGCATTAACAACTATCAAAATATTGGCAATCAATGTAATTGGAGAAGTAACTGCAGGATGCACACATCTGTTCTGCTGTCGAAACACACACATACCCAGTTGACTGCAGAAGGAGCAGAACCCCTACATATCTAGGTACACAGACTACAGAAATTACTACTTAATACAAGCACCATAGCTCAAGTCTGATTTACACAAGAGTGCAGGTGAATGTATAGTAGATGACATCAGCAGGCCATGTGAAAAACAAGAGGTTGGGAAGCCTGTATGAAATGGATATGTAGGCATGAGCAAGTATCAAAATACTTGCAATTCATGAAACTGAAGAAGTAACTGAAGTAACTGTAGGATATGCACATCTCCTCTGCTGTCTAGGCGCACACACACACACACACACACACACACACACACACACACACACGTTGACTGCAGGGACAGAACCCCTACCTAAGTATACAGAGTACAGTACACAGCACTTTATGCAAATATAACAGCATAAGTCTGATTTATACAAGAGTGCAGGTGAACTTATAATAGATGACATCAGCAGGCCATGTGGGGGTCAACAGGTTGTGAGGCCTGCATAGGCACATAGCTTCATCGTTTCATATGACGCTACTAGCCTAAATGCACTAAGGTGTTTAGAAGTCTAGCTGTGTAAAAACACAAGTACCCTTATTGAGCATAGTTTGATGATCATTGTTAGCAGAGCAATTTTGTGAGCAGCACAAACTGGCCCTGTCCATGAGGGGCATACGTAAGAGCCCAGAGGTAATTTTACAGTCATGCAACCAGTAGTCAACATTGCTTTTGAACAGGGTCTTTGAGGACCACTGCTTCACATGCAGTGGGAGCGCATCACAAAGGAGTATGAATCATTGTGGGATATATTTGCCTCCCAAGCATGTTCTGTTTATGTCACAGGCTAGGCTGAGAATCCTGGGGCAAATTATAGTTGTCTCATTTGAACTGGAGATGTCCCTCATTTCCAGAATGCAGGGTCTGAGACTGCTCTGCAAGACAGTCATAGGTTACCTCTCAGCAGCCTGCATGATGCAGAGTACAGTGATGAGTATGTCAGTTGGTTTACCTTCATAAACACAAATCACAATGGTTCAAGTGCTCATATGAGCAACTCAAAACCATAAAAGTGAAAAACGTCTACAGTCCTTAATGCTTGAAAAACAGCAAATCGAAAAGCAGATTTGCTGTTTTTCAAACATTAATGTCGAACAAAAAAAAAAACGAAGCATAAAGCAGGGGGGCAAGCCCCCCAGCACCCCCTACTTTATTATTCTAACTCTGAGATTGTACTACAGAGGGCAAAGGAACCATTTCCCGATCCCCACTATAGTGCAATCTGCCCCAGAATATCAAATGTGCAATGAGCGAATCTCATTGTGCATTTGCACATTGCACATTCGAACCTTTTTGCATTCGGCATTTGCAAACTTTGCAAACTGCCTTTCGGAAAATTGCTGTTCACCCTTGTGCAATACGCACATGTAAAGGTAAACCTGTCAGTCTTTCCATGTATGTCATGTTTGGTGGCTTTGGAGTCTCCCAGGCACAACCTTGTGTTCTCTTCAATTGTTGAAGATGCTTGGTGAGGTACAGAGAGATGTGAGTAATGTACTCCATTACTAGTGTAATAAGGGTAGAGTGCAGCAGAGGTATGACTACCCTGGTCTTGGACGTGATGTACATATATATGATGTGCACAATGCAGATTATTTATGGGCACATAGTGATGAAAGTGTAGATTGCTATCAACATGTGTTCCCAAGTTTACAACACTGTGTTTGTGATTAGGGGGTGTGTGCTATGTATATCATAATTTGCAGGGGTATGTCATTGACAAAGGTGACAAAGAGTCATTGTATGCTTAAAGTTCAGTCCATGAGTTTGTCACCAATCATCAGTCTATATCAATCCCTACTGTAATATGTTATTATCATTGGGAGACTCTATATGTGTGTCCAGTTAACAGTCATCTGCAAACTAGGTAGACCACAGTTCATTTACTCTTGCCTGTGCTTCAGGGAAGTATTTCCCATACTATTGAGGGCCCAGCACAGATCCTTGTGGTATTCCACTAATGAGAGGGCTAGTAGGTGCAGTCCCCAACTTTATGAGTGTGTGTTATGTTGTTGAGTCAGTTGGCTCTCCATCTAGTACTGTATGGACTAATTTCCAGATGGGAGATCATCACTATGAGACATGAATAGGGGATAGTGTAAAAGGCCTTGGATGACTAAACATAGGTAGTATGTCCTCCCTCAACCAGGTCTTTGGGGTCAGTATCCAGTAAGTCCACAAAGGTAAATAAGCAAGATCTACTCTTGACAAAACCAACATAGATAGGGTCAAGTGTGTTGTAGGTCACCTATGTCCCTATAGATATAGTCCATGTTGACTCCTGCAGTAGCCTTGAAGATAAGGCTTTTTAGGCGTATGGGTCATGAGTTGTAGTTCTGCATATTACCAAATTGATGCACATTGCATAACACACAACATTTGATATTATATGTTGTAGTGTGTGGAAAAATTACTAAGATTCCGGGGTTGTAGTAGTTTGGGGGGGTGACAACACATGGATGCATTTTAAATATATGACATATAGTTACATAGGGCCCTCAGCTTGTAATGTTTCTACATGTAATTTCATGTCATACAAAGGAAATGGACAGTAAACAGCAGTAATACAACATAATATAAACATTTCCATAGCACAGCCAGCAGCAAGTTTGCACAATGGTTAGCAAAGTGCATACGCATATGAGGTACACATGTTTGCTCACTGCTAAGCATTGCACAAATGCGAGCCATATTGCTAAAGTCTGACAGTTAGTACTGAGCCTCTGAAATACAACTGCTACTTAACTGACTCTGTAGCAGCACATGTTAATGCAGTTAATGCTGTGATACATTCCTTTTTGGGGCCAGTTGGTACTGGGTTCAAATACAACTGAATGTACCACTTTTAAGTTCTGTTATATTATTGTTGATCCACATTGGTGCGCAATGCACACCATCGCACAATAATGCATTAAAGAAAATAAATGGGGAAGAGAAGATGGTGGTGAAAGGGGGAGTAAGTAGGGAGAAGAACAAATAGAAAGCAATACAGGAATATGTAGGAGGGAGGTAGGAAAGAACCATAACTATCTATTTCTTCAAAACGAAAAACTGATAATATATGCAGAATATTAGCTGAATTTCGACTGTCACTTCCAGAGAGAGGGGGTGACCACAACACAATCATGTTGTATAGCCAAATGGGCCAAATCAAATATATCATGAAGACACATGTGCAAAATGGAGAGGTATGTATGGGACAATTTTTTTTTTTTTTTTTTGTAGTACAGGTGCCCATTTTTTTTTTTTGAGTGAGACAGGAATGTTGGGGAAGGGATGTATGTATGTCTGGTTCTGGTAAGTTGAGTAGGTGAAGAAGTAATTGCAGACAGACCAACACAAACGAGACAAGACACAGGGACGGTGATGGATACAAGAGGGCAATGGACACCATAGATGGGTGAGTATGGGGACATTTGCATTGATTACAGCAATTTCAGCAGGTTCAAGTGTTTTTTGTTTGTTTATAAATTTATTTGCTTCTTTTACCACTTCATTAACCTTGAGTTCAACTGTTTTATTTTTACTTTTACTTTTTGGGGACGTCCAGGAGCCATGGTCATCAAGCTGGGTGACAGTGAGAATCGAGTCCTCAACTACTGGACTGACATCACTATCACCTCACTCCACCACTGGCTGGAGCACTTAGTGTCTTCTTTTCCTCCTCCTGGTCCTACATAAAATGAGGGAGAGCAACCCCTCCATCCGACATAGGCATGTACCAACAGTGCGGCACACAACCCTATGCACCATTCCTGGCAGTTCAGTATGGGTGATAAATGTGCCACCTCTGCCACTGCTCCCAGAGGGAACCACTGAACTATCCTCCAGTGCAGGACTAATTGAGGGTTCAGGCAGTGCAGGGGCAGCTGAAGCGGTGCTGCCAGGTTGGCTCCCAGACAAGCTGGGCAACAGTGCCTGTGCCAGTGGAGGGGGGGCAGGCAGATCCATTGGGGCAGGCCTACACTGCTGTGCTGTGGACCATTTCATGGTGTGATACACATGGATGACATGGGCATATTTTGAAGACACATAAACAACAAACAAACAAAAAAAAAGAGAAGGATAAGGGTTGAGGTCAGAGAAAAAAGAGATAAGATTAGTACCTTCATATAACATACAATGCATTAATGCAATTAATGGACTCTATTAACTTAACCTTTGCTCTTAAGACTTCTACCCCTAACAGATAACTATTACTTTTAAGACTACCAGCTCCAACAGATGCACACTATACTACAGATTTCAGCAAGTACTCCTTTACTTGAGCATATATTGCACATGTGTATGCTCCAATTAAACAGATTGCAGTTTATAGTAGGGCATGTGTGCCACTGATATACAGCTTTTATTTTAAACCTTTAAGTTACACATAATTGAAGAATTAAAAGTATTGTATACTTGGAAAGTGTGGTATTTGAACCCACCACCTCTGACTAAAGTCTAATATTGTACACTTGGTTTGTGCTATAGACTAATGCATGCATACTTGCTTTTACAGTTGAGATATGCACGCTCAGTTTGATACGACTGTATAAAATACCAAACAAGCTATCTTTAACTTTTAATGCTACAATAACACTACTTTTCTGCTGCATACATACTACATGCCTTCCTCATCCTCGCCCATCTAGTGCCATGGGAACTAACACTGCCTTTCCATGGCAGCTGTAGAAAAAACAGAACAGAGCAGAATGCCATTATGAATACTAATCTTGCCTGTATTCAGCTTTTAAGCCTTGTAAGTACTCTCTATAGTTGACACATCTGTGGGATGTCCTATGCCCCAAATTCCTCAATCCAAGCATCAAAGGTACCCTCTTCCTCCTCCAGAGGTTGTTGTAGTGATGACTACATTGTTCACTAGTGCGGGGGATATGGATGGCACTGGTCACAGCCCTGGCCAAACTATCTCAAGCCTCTGACTTATATGGGGACCCGGAATAGTTCCCCTGCAGCAACCTGGCACTGTGGTGTTTCACTAGGAGTCCAACAAAAATCTTGAAATCATGAACAGCCCATCTCTAAACCCTAAATCTCACACCCTCTTCATGAACACCTACCATGTCTATCACAGATCAAGAGCAATGGAGAATGATGGATTCCCACCATTTCCAGTTATTGCTTTCACTGTGAGTGTGCACACTGTTTAAAAATGTTGCACACCACTTACCATCATGCAAACATGGTGCATCATACTAAGTGATGCTCAACAATAACAAGCAATGCAATTTCAAGGTTATTTGATGTACAGGTAACTGTGTATGTGTGCTTAACAAATGTGAAGGTCATGGCAGTCCTGAGAGAAGAAATATACTTACAGGAATATAGTACACAGTATACCCACAGTCATACATTTGATAATAAATGTGATAATACTTAAATACATAAATAAATAAACTGACACAATATTACTGTCTCAGCCATCATACATATTAATATCATGCACACTATTTCAAGTGTTATAAGTGACAGTGAATATAATGGGAAGTGGAAGAACAGTAAAAGTGTATGGAATGTGCTGTATTTGAACACAGGACCATGTGCATAGCAGTCCTACATTAACACCTGTTGCCACAAGAGAGTTGATACAACAGCTGTTCCTGTTTCAGTTCATTGCTATAATCTGCAATGTCATAACAGTAAAACAAAGGTTGCACATCCTGTACTAGAACCTAGGACCATCTGTGCTCCAGCCCTACACCTGCTGCCACCAGATTAGTTATATGACATTCCCTATTTTACTATTCATTCTTAAGGTCCTGCTGTTAACTGCAGAGCAACATCACTTAGTGAGCTTGCATGATGCTTAATAGTATCAATTGAATGCATCTGGTTTCTATTTTTGGCTGTCTGGGTCCCGTCTGCTTTCTGGGGGGAGCATTTTGTACACTGCTGTGCTTCACGCACACCAGATAAACAAAGCCAAACCTGACATTCATTTTTTTAACAATTTCCTGTTTGCACAAAGCAGTGCAATAAGCAAACACTATAAAAAAGTGAGAAAGAAAAGGATTCAAATCCAGTACCATTTGGCCCCATAAAGGAAAGGATCAATGCATTAACACCGGCTTCCATGAACTCAGTTTAGTAGCAGGTGTTTTGCAAACCTGTAATCATGGTGTCTCATTTCTTTTCCCACACATATATCACCTATACTACAGAAAGTAATATCAAATGTTGTGTCATATGCAATGCACATCAATCTGGTAACATGTAGAAATACAATATTGAGCCATAAGCCTAACAAGCCTTATCTGCAAGGCTAGGGAAGGGATCAGCATGGACCTTCAACACACTTGAGTCAACCCACATTGTGTTGTCATGGACTTCATTGATACTTCATTGATACTGACCCTGAAGACCTGGATGAGGGATAACAGGACATACTGTCTATATTCAGTTATCCAAGGCCTTTGATAATATCCCAAATGTCTACGAGAGAAAATGCCCCATCTGGGAATTACGCCATACAGTACTAGCTGAATAGCCCAACTGGATCACCAGCAGAACACACACTCTGAAAGTTGGGGATTGCACCCCCCCCCCCAATAGCCACTTAGCAATGGAATTTTTTATTTATTTACTTATTGCATTTGTTTACTGAGAAAGTCCACTGGGCCTGAAAGAGCCCATTTTCAGTGGAGGCCCAGGGAGAAAAACTCCGACAAGAACATAGATACAGAAAATAGTAAACATTAATTGGTACAAATGTAGATACAGTGTTACCCATAGTGATTACAGTAATATATACAGAATATATACATAAAAGCAGGAATTTTGTTGGTTGCCACATGAATTCATTTAGAGAGATATAAATAGAGATATATTAATCAGCATTGTTGTGCCAGTATCAACAAGTGATGAAAAAATAATAATTATGTATCATCAGTCAGTAGTAGCAAAAAACATAGGAGTTTAGTTATCATATAAGGAGAAGGAAGAGGTTAGGTTATAGAGCAGGTACATAGGAAGAGTTGAGATGATTTTTCAGTGTTTGCTTGAAGGTGGTGGTGCTGCCTGTGTTTCTTATAGAAGATGGAATGAGTTGTATAGTTTTGTGACAGTGAAGGAGTAGAAGAGTTGACCAGCAGGTAAGGTGGGCTTTTCTACTTTTAGAAGTAGAGGATTTTCATATCTTAGGTGCCTGCTGGGCTGGTATTGGGCAAGTAGTGTCAAGAGAGCAGGACAGTCTGTGGGTCTGTAGATTATTTTGTGCACTGTAGTTAGTTGGGTGAATGAGAGATGGTGAGGGAGTTCCAGCCAGCCTAATAGTTTCAGTGAGTTATAGTGGTGGGATGATAATTTGAGGACTATATTACAAGCTCAACTGCTTAGGTTGCCGAATGCCTAAACATCGACACCTAAACGGCGAAAGTGTAAAACAGGGAATGGTCACATACGCAAATTCATTCCTCAGGAAAGAATTTGCTAGGCTACCGCAAACTAAAATAAACTTCCAAACCCTAACATAGTGGGAGGCTTCGCTCCCACACCCCCCAATGTGGGGGGCTGTGCCCCCTCACAGCCCCAATTAAATATACCAACTCTGAGATCGCTCTACACTGGGGAAAAGGCAAATCCCCGATAATGGCCAATCGAATTCTTTCCCAAAGAAAGAATTTGTGTATGTGACAGTTCACTATTTTAAGCTTTCACCGTTTAGGTGTCGACGTTTAGGCATTCAACAACCTAAGCGATCGAGCTTCTAATAGGAACCCGATAATCTGGACTTGGTGGCAAATGTGGCTATTGTGTTGTAATACATATCAAGTTTGGATTTTGCAAAATTTTGGATATTAGTCCACGGTGGTGCAGTGGTAGCGTTGTTGTCTCACAGCAAGAGGTTCTCCCATTCGATTCTCGGCTGGAGTGCAGGGAGTGCCTTCTGTATGGAGTCTGCATGTCCTCCCCATGGCTGAATGGGCGTTCGAAAGACATGCATAAATGGGCATGCCTTAGTTGAAGATTGGATGTCAAGCTGGCACCTCGGCGTTCATGAAAAATCTACTGCCAATCATTAGCAGACCGGAGTTCTGCTGTGGCGACCCCTAACCAGGAAAAGCCGAAAGGCTGAGGGTAATAAAATGGTGGTTGGAAGGGTTTGTCTAGTAGAGAGGCTAAGAAAGTGTTGGTGCCTGTAGAGCATACTGAGCTTTTGGTGTGTTTTTTGATGTTATTGTTTATGTGTGGGTAAAAGTTAAAGTTTTCATCTATAATAATGCCTAATAGTTTAGTGTGCAGGACAACTTCTATAGTGGAATTGTCTTGGGCTTGTATAGTGAAGAGTTTTTTTTTTTATCTAGGGGAGTGGTTTTCTTAGGGGTAAAAAGTACTAATTTAGTTTTTTCAGATTTAGGACAAGATGATTGTTAAACATCCAAGATTCAGTAGAGGTGAGGGCATTCTGGGTGATTTGCTGGAGTTCAGAGCTGAAATTTGCAGTGCATATTATAGTCGAGTTATCAGCATACTGGATTACTGAGCACTGCGGGAGAGTGGAGAGAAAGCTGTTAATAAAGCTGCTAAATAAGACAAGACGAAGTATGGAGCCTTGGGGTACCCCTATGGAAGTACTGAGGAAGGGAGAGTAAGACTGTTGCCATTTGGTACATTGCTGCCTATTGGAGAGATAGCTATTGAACCATTGTAGGGTAGGTGGGGAAATGTGGAGGGTAGATAGTTTGGAGTGGAGGATGGTGTGGAAAATGGTATTGAAAGCTTTGGAGACGTCTAGAAAAAGAGAAGTGATTATTTTGCCAGCATCCTGTACCTGGTTAACTGTATCAAGGAAGGAAAGGATGGCAGTGGTGGTACTGTGTCCTGGTCTGAAACCATGCTGAGTGTGTGACAGAATTTGGTTTTCAACCAGGTGGTTGAGGAGTTGGGAATGGATGCTTTTTTCCAGTATTTTAGAGAGGAGTTAGAAAATTGCTATGAGCTGAAAGGTTGTGGTGTCTGTGTTGGTGCTGCCTTTGTGTAAGGGGAGAATGTAAGCTTTTTTCCAGATGTCTGGGACTAGGGATTCTTTAATCAATCTGTTAAATAGGAAGCTGAAAGGATACGCTATAGAGTTTGCAGCTAGCTTCAGGAAGTGTGAGAGTAGATTGGCAGGGGCCAGAGTACAGGGTTTTAGCTTAAGTAAAACTTTTTTTATTGTGGTGGTGGGTATGGGGAAAATTTTAGGTTAGAGTCGAGGTAGGATTGTTTTCTGGGATGATCTGGCCATCAGCTGTCTTGGTGGTGGTGGTCTTAACTGTAGGAAAGGTGGTGGTTAGGTTAGCTATGGTGTCAAGGAAGTAGGAATTGAAGAGAGTGGCAAGTTCGGGGGGTTTGTCTGAGTCAGGGGATGTGCTGCTTTGAGAGTCTGGGTATAATAGTTGGTTAACTGAGGACTAGAATTTTTTGGATTATCTCTATATTGGCTTTGTAGATGGAGCGAGTTGGCTTTTTTATCTCTGGTTATTAGTCATTTTGCCTGGTTATGGAGTTGCTTGTATTGTAGTAGAGTTGAGGGGTCTTTGCTTTTCTGCCATGATTTCCAGATTTTACCCCTTGTGCACATGACTTATTTTGTGGATTTTGAGAGCCAGCTTGCATGGTTATGTTTTATTTGTTTCTGGCAAGTGGGTGCTTACCTATTTAGGATGTCTAGGAATGCTGAGTTAAATAATTCAATAGCCTCTTTAAGTGATAGGGATTTGAGGGGTTCCTAATTTTAGCTAAGGTTTCATTAAATATGGATGGTTGGAACTTAGTCAAATTTCTGGTTGATTTGTATTGGTGTTGGCCTGGGATTGGGGTAGATTTGTGTAGGATATATGCTGGGTGGTGGTCACTAATGGTATTAGGCAGATTGCCTTTATTAGAATATTGTTAGGGTTGGGCACTAATATCCAGTCTATTGTGGACCCCTGATTGTTATTTTTGTGAGGTCTGGTGATGTCTTGAATTAGTTGGGAGAAGTTGGAAAGGTTTTTTTTTTTTGAGGGGTTCTTTTGGGTAATGCCTAGCCAATCAATGTTTACATCACCTAGGATGATGGTTTCTTTATCTATGTTTTGGGATGTCCAGGTAAGTTTGCTCTCTAATACTGGTGTGTTCTTTCCTGGAGGAATATGCAGGATGATTATGCAAATGTTTTTGTGATTAAGTTTTAATATAGAGATTAGTACTTCGGCTAGGGAGAAGTTGGGTGTTGGTTTTGAGAAGAGAATTAAAGTATATTTGCTAGGGAAGAGTATTCCTACTCCCCCCTCTCTTGTGGGGCCAATTGGCTCTTAGGCATGAGTAGCTTGGGGGAAGAAATTCTATGTCTTATATATAATAATAATATCAGGGTTGTTTTGTGAAATCATGCCTGGAGTTCAGGTATCTTATTTTTAAGTCTTTGGAGATTTATGTTTGATAGCATGAGAGATTTGCTAGGTTTACTGGGGCTGGTGTGGTTGGACCTGGGTTGGATTGTATATCACGGTACTAGGATATAATGCTTTGGCAAGTTATGTGGGTTATACTTAGTTGTTTCTTAAAAATGGTACAGTTGCTGGTGGTGGTGTGATAATAGGGGTGTCTTTGGAGATATAGAATTTTCACTTTGGCTAGTACAGAGGTATTAGCTGTGAATAAGCTAGGGTGGATGTCTGACTACTTTGATAAATGTGGATTATGTGTGGCAGTTGTACAGGTGAATATGGATGTATGTTGGGTGTCTAGAAAGTTGTGATTATTGTTAGGCCTCAAACTGAATGCCAAAAAATGCATTATCATCCCTTTTGGGGAGAATGATGTTCCCACAAATTATCACATTGATAATAAGGTACTAAGCATGCAATCAATCGTGAGGGAGTTGGGAACCCAGGTTGATAGCAAACTGACTTTTGACCACCATGTTGCCTTCATTATATGGAAAGCTCTCTACATAGCCCACCCCATTAGTAAGGGTATCTCATTCAGGGACAAGGTGGTCATAACATCCCTGTATTCTTCCCTTATACGACCAATTATTGAATACAATGCCCCTTTCGGCATGTACCTCACAAAGCACATGCAGCAGCTGGAGAGACCACAGAGATTCCTTACCTGTAGAATCCAGGGTCTCAAATGTCTACCCTACACAGATAGGCTAAAAGCCCTGTCCCTCTACTCAGTCTCCTACAGACTCTTCAGAGGTGACCTTTGTCTGGCATACAAAGCAATCTCAGACCCCACCCTGATGGGACTGCTGCATATCTGCAAGTTAAGCTCCACTCAAGTAACCTGCACAGGAAACCTCAACCTGGTCTGTGACATCAATAGGACTTGTTGGCGGGACAACATTGTGTCCTAGAGAATCCCCCTTCTGTGGAATAGACGCCCTCTCCACATAAAGCAGAGTACCTCATTAAACCTTTTTAAAAGCAACCTGGATAACTGGATGGGGAACAGAAAATACACCCCTGGGATTCCACCTATATCCCTGCTGGACAGTGGTATAGGGTGCTGACATGTTGGAATATGGGCTAAATTCTTGGCTAGGCTTGTAAGGGCCACAGGGCCAATAGCCTAGTAACTTCCAATGATCCTATGATCCTAGGAGAGAGAATGTAAGTGACAGAAGTGAGATCATAGTAATAGTGGTGATGGACATGATGGTGGTTAAGTGCAGTGTGATAACAGCATGAATATAAGCAGGATAGGTATAGTTTAGGGGATGTAGTACTATATGGACCTATTTAGAATAGGTGGAGAGGTTGAGTAGTTAGGCAGTATTGTATGACTGGGGGAATAATTAGTGGGCTTATGGGATAGGTGGAAGAGAGGTGTGGGAGGGGACAGGTTATGTATAAGGTTAATGGGAGTGGGTGGGGATGTGGGGGTGGAGAGTCAGGGTGGAGAGCAGAGTGAGGATAGCAAACGGAGCAGGCCTGGCAACCGCAGGGACAAGAGCTGAAAAACTATTAGTTTAAGGTGAGTAATAAGGTTAAAATATCAGTATCTAACAAAAGATTAATCTAAGTAGCTCTGGAATGCTTTAAGTATCACTATAAGCACACAAACAAGGTTGTTGGGCAGTTATAGAGAAAGCTGTGATTATTATATAGGAAGCTGAGAACAAAAGCAAAAATGTACTACTTTAAACAGTGAGTGCATGGGACTGGAAGACTGTGTGTGTGCGTGTGTGTGTGTGTGTGTGTGTGTGTGTGTGTGTGTGTGTGTGTGTGTGTGTGTGTGTGTGTGTGTGTGTGTGTGTGTCTGTGTGAGGCTAATTCAAGGCATTATGTCACCATCTAGTGGCAGTTGGCTGGAATAATGTGATGGGGAGACCCCTTCCTTGTTGTGCATACACCTTTTACCACTAAGCCTTAGAATTTTACAAAAACTAAGTTCTAATTCACCTATTGCAACAGAAAAGCTGAAGGGTGTCAGGTTCTTGCTTCCCCAATACCCCAAGGATCTGTGCTGGGCCATCAAATGTGTGGAAACTACCTCCCTGAAGTGCAGGCAATGTTAGATGGCCTGTGGTTTACCACATTTGCAAATGACTGCTAATCAGATGCACTCATAGATTCCCCCAATGATGGTAACATATTACAGAAAGGACTAACAGACACAAATAATTGGGGCCAAAGTCACAGACTGAACCTTACAGCAAACAATGCATCATCATGGGAGATTGCTGCACCACCCCATGAGTGACACCCTCCCTGGTAAGTTCTAACCATAAATAAGTCACATTCAGTGTAACAATCAGACCTGCCCCCGCCCCCCCCAGATCCAAAAGGTTGAAAAGATTCTATAAAACAAATTATAGCCTCCTAAGTGATGGTACAAATAGTTTCAAGCCCTCTTCCATCAATGACGGTAAAGACTCCTATATGGAGGTGTACACAAATGCCCTGTATGCACACTTTTACATGTGTATAGACTTAGCCATACCAGAACGGATCAAAACTTGCTCACAAAAAACAAGCTGCCTTGGTGGACATCCAGCATAAATAGATTACATAACAAGAGAAAGAAGCTGATGTCCAAGAATTAAAGGGAACAGTCTCAGCAGAAGAACACCCTCCATAGCTTGAACAAGCAAATGAGACATCTTGTAGCGTCCTCTAAAGTTAATTACAAAACTAAATTAGCGTTCATATCTAAGGATAATCACATGTAGGTAGGTGCGTGCATGAATGGGTGTGCCTTCTTTGAAGGTTAGGCATCGGGCTGACAACTCAGCATCATAAAAATTCACTGACAATCATTAGCGGACTGGACTTCCACTGTGGTGACCCCTAACTGGGAAAAGCCGACAGAGAGCTAAGGATAATCACAAGGAATTCTTTAGGTACTGTATGTCTGTAATGTAAAAGGGAAGGCCCATCTTTGCAGCAAATTTATAGTGGATGGTACCAGTTATACTGAGTATGAGGATATCACCAACCTGTTCTCAGACAGGTTTGGCATAAATTTCACACCCCTGTCTCCAGCAATCATACTGCAAAGCATACTTGCCACCACTTCTCTACCTATTATCTCCAAAGAAAGGTCATAGCCGCACTCGCCAAGGCCAAAGATGCAGCTTCTATGGGACCAGATAACATCCAGGCTGCTTACTAAATGGTGTAAAGCAAGAGTTAGTAGAACCACTGTGTACTCTCTTCAACCAGAGTCTAAATACTGGCTTTGTCCCAGCAACTGTAATCCCCTTGCACAGAGGGGTCTCTCAACTGACCCGGGGAACTATAGACCCATAAGCCTGACTAACCTTGTCTGTAAGGCCATGGAGAGAATCATCTTGAAGCTTATCAACAAGGACATTGGTGATCTTCAAACTCTTGACTCGATGCAGTTTGGCTTCACTAAGCACAGATCAAGCCTCTTAAACCTAGTAGAATTCTTCATGAGTGTCAACAAAGCCCTGGATGAAGACAAATCAGTACATACTGCCTATCTGAACATGACCAAGGACTTTGACACAATCCTTCACTCAGCCATCATTGAGAAACTCACCCAGCTGGGGATTAACCCATATGTTATTAGATGGGTAGCCAACTGGCTCACTGACAGAATGCATACAGTCATAGTTGAGGATTCCACCTATACCAGCATACTTGTTACCAGTTGTGTCCCAGAAGGGTCTAAGCTGGGCCTCCTACTGTTTGAAATGTATTTCTTAGAAATTCAGGCGATAACAGATGGCCTGTGGTTCACCAAGTTTACTGGCATCTGCAAATTGTGGGCAATCACTGACTCTCGAATAAATGTCAACATACTACAAAATTGTTTCCAAAGATACACACATCAACTTAACCTAAAAATGCACTATCATCCCTTTCAGCAAAGGAGAAGGCCCTGCAAATTGCACTATTAATAATACCCCACTAAGTTCCAAACCAATGATAAAAGATTTGGGAATGCAGGGTGATAGCAATGTCAACTTTGATCATCATGTGTCCACAGTGGTAATGCTATGCACACCTCATAACTAAGTGCATAGCATTGAAGACTAAGGGTGTTATCCATCCACTGTACTCATCCTCATCAGACCAGTAAAAGAGCACAATGCTCCCTTTTGTACATACCTCACCAGACACCTGCAGCAGCTGGATAGACCTAAGGGGTTTCTCACCAAGAAAATCCAGGGACTTCAACACATGACCTACATGGACAGACTGAAGGCTCTGTCATTATACTCTGTATTGTATAGGCTGCTGAGAAGTGACTTGTGGCTGGTTTACAGAGCACTCTCGAACTCTGCCTTAATGGAAATGCTGCACCTCCACAAATCAAATGGGACAAGATTCACTTGCTGTAGGGACCTTAACCTAGGCTGCGACATCAGCAGGACATGCTGGAGTGACAGCTATGTCTCCCAGAGATTGCCACTGCTATGGAATAAACTCCTAGTTCATGTGAAACTGAGCTCCTCAATGCTCCTATTTAAGTGTAACTTGGACAATTGGATGCAAAATCATAAACTTACCCCAGAGGTTTCACCTATCTCACTCTTAGACAAGGGCAACCAGTGCTGATCATGGATTCACAAATATGGACTACATATCTTGATCTATAAGGGAACAATGGCACAATTTTACTAGCCTTGAAAAGGCCCAACGGATATTAGCCTAGTAACTTTCTATGAACCTAGGGCCATTATGGTAGTAGCCTCGTATAAACCTATGAAGCTATGAACTTATGCAGGCCTGCCAACATCTTGTCTCACACATGGCCTGCTGATGTCATACTGCAGTCCTGAAAAATTCAGACTTGTGCCGTGATGCTTGTGTTAAGTAATGTGTTCTGTAGTCTGTGTCTTTAGATAGGTAGTGGTTCTATTCTCACTGCAGTCAAGTCTGTCTGACATTACAGACAGGCTTTTACCACAGCATGTGGGACACTTATTACCATGTTCTCAACAGACACTGCTGATATTATCAGCTATATCAGATGTTTGGATATACAGTCATCCCCCCAAGGCATGATCAGATACTGGCTTGGTGGCCAGGCAGACATCACCTCATCCTATACAAGACAGATTACTGTGATATTACTTTTAATCTATCCACACACATCATGGCATGGTTTGTAGGCCCTGTGTTTTCTTGCTGAGAAAACCCTGTGATCTCTCCAGCTGCTGCATGAATCTGTTGACATACATGCAAAAGAGAGCATTATACTGTATTACTGTTCTGATGAGGTTTGATTATAGTGCTGTCATACAATCCTAATATCTGAATATGATGGTGTGACTTTTGATGTGCACCATACATTTGTCCTGGAAAATCATTAAAAAGAGAAGTTAGAAAGTAATAATGATACATGTTGCAGTTTCTGACTTCACAGCCCTTACAAGAGCATTCACTACAGAGTTGTGACATTTTGATGCTATCAACTGTCAGACCAATGTAAGTCAAAAGTACAACGAGCAGTTCAACAAATCAAATGCAGATATATTAAGCACTAAGTTAGCTACACACCCTGAGCATCGGACACAGCTTTTGTATCCCTGAATCCAAAGATAGAAAACAGGGCTATGGCACAGTTGTCATCACTTGCACAGGGCGTTGTGTGTGTGGAGGGGGCAGGAAGCTTAGGCTGACACAAAAAGTCATTGAGTGTGTATGAGTAAGAAGGAGAAGAAGACAGACATTGGGATAAAACAACAAACTGAGTAACTGTTGTGTGTGTGTCTGTAGGTGTCCTTCAGGTGATAATGGTGTGTGAGCATCTGCATGAAAACAGCCAAGCTCTGTGCTAGCTCTATGTCTTGGTCTGTCAGACAGGTGTGAGCCATGCATGGTAGAGGTGGCAGTTCATAGCTGTCATCCCTGACCATGAGAACCTGCTCTGCCAGGAGTTGCACTGGCACCTACACACCCAAGTTCAGATGCAGTGCTGCTACCTGAACATGACTGATGTCTGCTGGATGAGCTTCCTTCACAGGGATGCCCAGGGCCACAACTTCATGGTGTGTCACACCTGGGTGTAGACAGCACAGTTACTGACAGAGCAGTGGAAGTACGTAGAAGTACTGCCACTATGGGGCCGTGATCAGGCACAGCCATGTTGGCTGACATGCTAATGGTGTGGCTCACATATCTCCATGAGGATGCTCTTTCCCTCCCAGCAGCTGTCCCATCACAGACACTGCTCATTCCATGGCAGACACCCTCTCATTCCAACATGTCATTCATCTGAGACAGTGAATCAGCAACATGGTGGAGGCAGTCACAACTCATACTGTGCCACATCCACAACCCTGAGCATTTGTCTTCAGCATCTATGGAAACTTAAGTACCTTGTGCCTCCATGATGTTCCTAAACATAAATTGAGTGGCACAGGAAGTGACACCTGCACCAGATGGAGGAGGGGCAGCAGGCCACCACTGAGCACCTCTATTAATCCTTCTGTGTGGCACATCACCCACACTCTGGCTATGGCTAGACTCAACAGGCAATGAAGATGCTGTAGCCACACTTCCCTGGTCAATGTTCTTGCTCTCCACCAGTCTAATATCTCTGGGTTCAGTGGAATGTGTAGGCATAGGTCTACTGGCTGTGTCCAATGGAAATGCAGGGGATGGCTATATATCAACCTCTGTGTCAGATTCAACCTCTGCACCCCCCAACTGTGCCTCAGTTTGGCCACCATCATCATCAGAGTCTGCTGATACACTGACATCAGGTGATACTGGCCCCACACTCCCACTGTCATGATCACCTGTTATAAAAAGCAAGAAACACGGGAATAAATTCATACCTGCACTACTATAGTGCAATATATGCTAACAAACCAACACTGTGCCACTATTACAAACACGTCTATATTACATTATCATACAATTAAAATAGCGAATGCTATTTCATCATACCGATAATGTCTAAACCACAAAATATCGAACACACGGAACAGCAAATTTTTCCCAAGGAAAAAATTTGCTGCTCCTCAAAAAATAAATAAATAAATAAATAAATAAAAACACTTAAACACAAAGATAAGTGAAGGGCTTTGCCCCCCACAGCCCCCCTACTTAAATATATCAACTCTAAGATCGCACCATAATGGATGAAATGGCAAAGTCCCAAAGATGGCCCACCAATTTTTTTTCCTGGGAAAAAAATTTGATGTTCCATGTCTTCACTATTTTGCCATTTCGACAGTATCGGATCGACTAAATAGCTTTCGCTATTTAGTCCATTTGATATGCTAATATAGACCCTTACAAACAGTGCAGCAATACACGGCCTGAGATCAACATCACACACTATAACATTTCTTTAAATTGCTCAGCAGTACTAATATAAAAATAATTGGCTTACCATCTGCAGAAGACATAATGTACTGTACTCCAGACAGTACTGGAAGAAATTAAACAAGAGGTAAGGGCAACATCATCACAATTAACAGTAACACAGGGGGTAATACATTTACCTATTTATATGTGCTTTAAGTCTATGTTCAACAAGAATGTGGCTGACAACTCCGACCTGAGCTTATAACTGTAGCAATCTTCAATTCACCCCCCCCCCAAAAAAAAAATACATGTGACACAGAATTAATTTATCAGTTTCAATTGTTTTACTATACAACATTATTAAACTGTTCAGACAACAAAGCCTATATGGAAGCTCCTCCTGGGACATGCTTGCTGTCTTGGAAGGTGTTGCTCCCACATCCAGTACATGCTGTCCTTCATTCTACTGGGAGCTGTCTGGATCTCTGATATTGGCAAAGAACTGTTCATTGAGGCTTCCCTAGTAGGTCTTCCCCTGGTAGCCATTTGATCATGGCCCACTGCAGCTGCTCACATGTATGCAGTTGTGATCATGTCAGTGGCCCTGTGGCACACCTGTTCATATATTCTGCCATGGTAATCCACGGCATTCACATTTTGCAGAATCTGATGCCATATTTCCATCCTGCATGCCACATCTCCCCATCTCCTTTCCAGGAGAAAAGCACCATGTTGATGAAACCTGTCCACAATAATTTTATTTTATGCATCAGTGAAGGGGGTCCTAAGTGGATTGACATGCCTGAGTGGCATACTTGTAGGTATGCTAAAAGGCAACAGAAGTGTGATAAACGTAAGTTCCACATAACTTCAAAATAACTGTTTCCAGATAAAATAGAAAAGGTAGCTAGCCAGTATTACCCACTGGAGACACATAAAACAGTCTACGGACGTGAAATACAACAGACAGGATGCAAAACAAGGAGAGTAACAAGAGCAACATATCATTGTTTGTGCCATAACGGTAACTCACCTTTGCTCCCCCAAAAAGAACAGTCCATTCTTGTTTGTGCCAAAACAATAATTCATCTTTGCTCCCACCACATAAGAACAGGCAGATGACCCATTTTGCTAATAAAACATCTTTAAAATGCTAAACATTCTATCAAAGGACCTGTCCCTGAAACATTTGTACATATTTATGAGACACAGCATTCCAATTTCATGTATTATCAATCATGTGTAGCTCTGAAATGGCTTGATAAACATGTTCATGCCATCAGTACACTTCTAACTAATGCATACAGATAAAAGTGTAAAACCTTAGCTTTACACTATTCTTAAATACATTCCAGCATATGCAGTATGTAGGCAACAAAATGGGATAATTGTTGAAGTTCAGTACTCCTCTGTACAGATATATCCTGAAGAAAAATTGCTTTTGCAGTCTTCCAAACATATACAACTCTCCTCAACATCAGTTTGTCTAGCTACAGGCTTACCTTTTTATATGGTGTAGATTGTTAATGGATTACCTCTGTCTTTGTCTGTGCTTCACAGATGCTAATTACAGCATAAGCAGCTGAACTGCATGTTAATCAACCAATCCAACAGAGTGGAGCTATTCAACAAACAATAAAGCATCCATATAGACTCCATGCTGTTTTTTCCTGTGTATTTCAAAACTTTTGGAGTAAAGACGTGGAAGGTCTACAGAGACAGAATGTTAGGGGCTGTTGCTGCTTTAATTCATCTGTATATGCTAGAGGCTGAAGTCAATGCTGCTGCTGCTGCTAATAGGCCGAGGCCAAGAAGGAGAAGAGTTTTCAGGCCCCATTTAACTTTTCACAAGCTACATGATGTGGAAATTGTAGAGCACTACAAGGTGACCTGGGGGACACTTCAGGAACTCTGTGACCACTGCTGCCCTCAACTCAGAGCCAGAGGCAACTGAGGAGAATCCATCCCAGTGAAAACTAAGGTATGTGTAGCCCTTAGAATCATAGCTGCAGGTGCCTTTCAGAAACCAACAGGGAACATGCTGGGGGTATCACGGGCATCAGCATCCAGGATCCTCCACCAATTCTTGGATGCTATACTCCAACATGCCAGTGAGCATATACATTTTCCCTGTAGTTCTAAAGTGAGTGCCAGAAATATGCAACAGTTGTACCAGGTTAGAGCATTACACTGAAGTACTGGGTGCCATAGATTGCACTCATGTAGAAATTAAGGCACCACCTGGGGAACAGGATAGGCTCTATATTAACAGAAAAAGCTACCACTCTATCAACTGCCAAGTTGTGTGTACTGCCAAGGGAATCATCTTGAAAGTGTGCTGGTAACCTTGACAGTTACCACGACTCACATATCTGGCACAACTTCTAACTGTGGCAAATGTTTTCTAGGGGGGAATATCCCATAGGATCATTAACTGGGGGATGCAGACTATGCACTTAAACCTTGGCTGATGAGACCCATCAGAAATGTACTCACACCTACAGAAGGATGCCATAATGGAGCACACGCTGAAACCAGAAATGTCATAGAGCATGTGTTTTGGCTGTTGAAGTCATGGTTCCAATGTCTAGATACATCTGGGAGAGCCCTGCAGTACAATCAATGGACATGTACAGTTACAAACAGATGAGGAGTCAGAGGGGGAACCAACAGTTGGTGTGGGTTTAGGCAGACACAGGCGTGCTCAGTATGCCCTTGCATTGGCTAATAAAACACTCACTCATCACCTAGGGGCCTAAAACCTTCCTCCTACTCACATACATATAGTAACATTGATGCCAGGCAATTTACAGACCCTTTACCTCCCCGACAGAGTCAGTCCTGAACTAACACTGTGGCAACTGCTGCATATACAAGGTAAGTCTGAACCTTGAGTGTTTTCTTTAATAATATTATGGTATATCCTTTATCACTTGGTACAGTGAGCAAAGTTAAATGTGGAAGATTTGTACAGAAATTACCATAACATGTGACATCAGAGACTTATTTGACTTATATGTGTCCATTAGTAAGTGCTAGGTATCAAGCATCAAAAATTCACACAGCCATACCTCTCAAAAGTACTGATGATCACTGCATGCCCCCAGTTTAGCACCATACATTTGTACTGGAAAAACATTAAAGAGAGAAGTTAGAAAGTAATGATACACATTGCAGTTTCTGACTTTACAACCCTCACAGGATCAAACAACAGGCAGGATGCAAAACAAGGAGATTAACAAGAACAACATATCTTTGTTTATGCCATAGCACTTACTCACCATTGCTCCCCCAACAGAACAATCCATTCTTGTTTGTGCCATAACAGTAACTCACCTTTGATCACCCCAAAAAACAGTCTCTGCTTGTTTGCACCATAACAGTAATTCAACTTTGTCCCCCCTCAAAAGAACAGTGTACCCTTGTATGTGCCATAAGAGTGACTCACCTTTGCTTCCCCCAGAAAGATCATTATGTGCTTGTTTGTGCCATCCAACCTGCCTTCAGTTGTTAGCAACTGCATATCATATTATTCCCAGTTAATATCCTCACACATTTTAAGGCCAGTGATATAGAATGGCTTGCACACTGCTTTTGTCAGAGTACTGGTCAGATAACTGATGAATGACCAAGAAATACAGAAAGGTAAGACATAACTGTATATTTGCAAGCAATAATCATAACAGGTTGTGTGATCACTAAGTTCACTAGCTCCAAATATAAATATAATATATGTACAAATAACAGTTTATAGTTTGATATCAATGTACATTCTGTTGCAGCAGTTTTTTGCTGCAAAGCTGTTTGTGTGACAAAGAGGGAGAAGGCACCCATCTTGTTTTCTGAAGGTGCATTGAAGTGAGAGTTGAAATCTAGCCCTATTTAGAAATATCCCATGTGTACTAACATCTTCTACTGTGTATGTCTTAGATTGCTTTTCCTCATTTAAACTGTTTATCCTTTTTTCTTTTTTTTTGCCACTGTTTGCATAATGCACCTCTTAGCACAAAGACAGGAAACAGAGAAAAAAGAATGTCAGGTTTGGCTGTGCTTATCGCACTTGCGAGATGAACAGCAGTGGGCAAACTGGACAACTGGGTTGTAGTATAGGGTGTGCAACTTTTTTTTTTACTGTTATGACATTGCACTTTATAGCAATAAAATGAAACATGAATAGCTGTTATTTTAACTCTCTTATGAGAACAGGTGTAAGTGTAAGACTATCATACACATGGTCCTGGGTTCAAATACAGCATATTCCACTAACTTTTATTGTTGTTCCACTTCCTATTATAGACACTTTTGCTTATAAAACTTGACATAGTGTACATGATATTAATTATACTTATGAGGGCTGAGACAATAATATTGTGCCAGTTATTTATTTATTTAGTTAGTTAGCTATGTATTATCACATTTATTAGCAAATGTATGACTGTGGGTATATTGTGTACTATGTTCATGTAAGTATATTTCTGCTATCTAGACTGGGATGGCCTTCACATTTGCCCAACAACATACACAACTACCTGTGTAATTTTTCACTGCCTGCCACTGTTGCACACTGCTTGCCATTGCTCAAACATGTTGCTGGGCAGTGTGCACCCCCAAGGGCATGTTTGCATGATGGTAAGTGCTGTACAATATTTTCAAACAGTGTGCACACTCCGAGTAAACATGATAATTGGAATTGGTGGGAAAACATCAGTCTCCTTTGCTCTTGATCCATAGAAGACATGGCCGACATTCATAGAGCGAGTTGCAAGATTTAGGGGTCAGCGATGGGGTGTCCAGGAGTCCAAGATTTCTGTTGTACTGCTAGTGAAAGACCACAGTGCCAGGTTACTCCAGGGGGACTATTCTGGGTCCCAGTATAAATCAGAGGCTTGAGATAGTTTGATTCAGGCTGGGACCAGTGCCACCAGTATCCCCTGCACTGGTGACCAATGTAGGCACCACTATAGTGACCAGTGTTGGAGTAAGAGGGGTATTTTTGATGCTTCCATCAAGGAATTTAGGATGTAGGACATCCAACAGATGTGTAAGCATCAACTACATAGAGTGCTTATAAAGCGTGAAAGTTGAATATAGGCAAGACTGGTATTAATAATGGTATTCTGTTATGTTTCTTCTACAGCTGCCATGGAAAGAGAGTGCAATGTTATGTTCCATGCTGCAAGACTGGTGAGGATGAGGAAGGCATGTGATATGTATGCAGCAGAAGAGTAGTGCTATTGTAGCATTAAACATTAAAGATAGCTTGTTTGGTATTTTATAGAGTTGTATCAAATTGAGCTTGCATATCTCAATTGTAAAAGCAAGCTTGCATGCATTAATCTGTAGCACAAACCAAGTGTACAATATTAGACTTTAGTCAAAGGTAGTGGGTTCAAATACCGCACTTTCCAAGCATACAATACTGTTAATTCTTCAATTACATGTAGCTTAAAGGTTTAAAGTAAAAACTCTATACCAGTGGTACACATTCCCTGCTTTAAACTGTAATCTGTATAACTGGAACATGCTTATGTGCAATACATGTACATGTAAAAGACTACTTGCTGCAATCTGTAGTATAATACCATCAAATAATTACATATGCTAGTACTAATCTTATCTTTATTTTTTTTTCTCTCACCCCAACCCATATATGCACATATCAAGGAGTAATTGCTCCAATCTGTAGTATAGCTGCATCTGTTAGGAACTGGTAGTCTTAAAAGTAAAAGTTATCTGTTAGGAGTTGGCAGTCTTAACAGTAAATGTTAAGATAATAGCCAATTAAGTGTATCACTGCATTGTATGTCATATATGAAGGTGCTAATTATATCTCTTATTTTTCCTCTCACCCAACCCTTATCTTTGCTTTTTTATTTTATTTTTTATTAATTTATTTTTATTATGTGCCATCAAAATGTGTCCATGTAGTCCATGTGTACCGTGTCACTAAATGCTCCACAGCACAGCAGTGTAGGCCTACCACACAGGATCCGCCTGCCCCTCCTTCACTGGCTCCAGCACCATTGCCCTGCACTTTTGTGAGACAACCTGGAGGCACAACATCTGCTGCCCTTGTACTAACTGGCCCCTCATGTAGTCCTACCCCAGGGGCTGGTCCAGTGGTACCCTCTGGGAGCAATGGTGGAGGTGGTGATTTTATCACCTGTGCTGAATTGGCAAGGATAGTACATAGGGTTGTGCGCTGGACTGTTGGTGAATGCCTATGCCAGGTGGAGAGGCTGTTATATCTCATTTTATGTAATACCAGGAGTAGAACACATAGATGTCAGGCACTTCAGCCAGTGATGGAGTGAGGTGACAGTGATGACAGTCCAGTGGGTGAGAGCTCAATTCTCACTGTCACCTAGCTTAATGACCATGGGTTCGGGATGCCCCCACCCAGCATCACCCCATTCGTGGTACCCCCAACCTTTTGTGTCCATCACTGTCCTTGTCTCTTGTCTTATTTGTCTTGTCTGTCTGCAATTGCTTCCTGACCTACCCAAACCTCACCCAAACATTCCTATGTCCCATCCCCAGCACTCCTCTCTCTTTCTCACAAAAAAAAAAAAAAAAAAAGAAAAATGGACACCTGTCCCACAAAATAAATAAATAAATAAATAATAGTCATCCCATATGTAGTTCTCCATTTCACACACGTCTTCTTTGACACACTTGATTCAGTCCAATTCACTATACAACATGACTGTGTTGTGGTCACCCTTCTCTCCGGAAATGACAGTCCAAATTCAGTTAATATTTTGCGGATATTTTTACTTTACAATGTTAAAGAAATAGATAGCTATGTTTTTTTCCTACCTCTGTCCTGCACATTCCTGCCCTGCTTTCCCTTTCTTCTTCCCCCTGCTTGCTCCCCATTTCACTACTGTCCTGTCTTCCCCATTTCTTTTCGTTAATGCATTATTGTGTGATGGTGTGCAGCAACAGCAATATGAAATAACTTAAAAGTGTTAGATTCAGTTATATTCAATCCCAGAACCATCTTTTCCCAAAAAGGAGCATATCATTGCATTAAATGCATTAACACATGCCGCCACAGAGTCAGTTAGGTAGTTAAGTGTATTTTAGAGACTCAGTGCTAACTGTCAGACTTTAGCATCCCCATTTCACCAGTGTCTTATCCCCATGTTTTTTTCTTTATTGCATTATTGCTCAGTGGTGTGCATTGTGTACCAACACTCACCAACAATAAAGGAAAAGTAGTTAAAAGAATTAGATACAGCTGTATTCTTCCATTTGCCCATAATTTGAAATATTTAAAATAATAAAAAACTGACAGAGAAAACACAATTTGCACACAAATGAAAATGAGGTTGGATGTTAATGAAGCAGAACCTGTGAATTGTGTGCTGCTTACTTGCATTTCCAACCTTGAGAGATGTACATGTAACACTTTGTAAGTCTAACTTGACACCCCCACCTGATGTAAGCATTCACAGTTGCCATCCATTAAATACAAACACTGAGGGGGTGCCTGCATTATTCTTACATCCCTACACGGATCCAATTTTTTGGGATTTAGCAGTTCTAATGAGTTCAGACCTCATTTGCATCTTCACCATACTGACTCCCCTAAATCTGCACCAGGTGGCAACTGTGTATCAAGGAAAACTGAAGTGGAGCTGAATTGTTTATGTATTGAGCACAGAAGAGAGGATATTACTTTGGGATATATCTGCACAGAGGAGTACTGATTTTTAGATGATATGCCTGCATTTCATCAGCTACATATTGCACATGCTAACATGTAACTGTGGATAGTCTGTTTAATAGTTTTTATATTTATTTTGATTAGCACACACTTTTACTCTTTTATCTATCTGCATTACTTACCTGTGCACTGTTCATTTGGGGGTGGGAGAGCAAAGCTACATTTCTGTTATGGCACAAAAAAGGATTATGTTGCTATTGTTACTCTCCTTTTGTTACATCCAGCCTGTATCTAATGCTGTCACATGTTAATGTCAGTTTCGTACAAATCTCATACCTTTCACCTTTTATTCTGTCCATGTGGACTCCTTTCAGTGGCTGCATTGCAAATGTTTTGGAATTCACAGGAAACACGAGCACAGAGTCTACACAGTTGCTTTATAGCTTGTTGAATATCTTCACCATGTTAAGATTGATTAATTAGCATGTAATTCAGCTGCTTATGCTGTAATTATTATGCCGTGGTGTTTACCTTGTTGCATGGGGATGTTCACCTCTACAGTGCTTACTGAATCTAAAAGCTTCTGTGCCCGTGTGTGCCATGATGTGCACACGGTGGAAAATGATCATGTAGACTTTATTGAATCCCCATCACAGTCTGTCATACATATATAGAATCCCAGATGCACACACATACACACACACACACACACACACACACACACACACACACACACACACACACACACACACACACACACACACACACACATGTATCCATCACTTTATTGGCTGGGTATATCTCAGATGTCTTACTCTGATCAAGTGAAGAAATACATAAATGGGGGTGGAGACAAAATGTCTAACTGTGAGCAACATCTTTACAGAGCACTGCAGTTTTTCTTTCATTACTCAGGAAATATTTTAGAAGTTAAAATATTATGACACTATCTCTATTACTGTTTTGATTAACTTGTTACAGAAATTTGTGGAGATTTTCCAATATTTTCTCTCAAATTACTCTTGAGACTTACTTCCTAAAACTGAAGAATGAGAACCTCAAGGTATTCACACTTGAATTCTTCTCTGCAAAAAAACACAAACATATAATGCTCTCTCTACAAGAGCTTTCCTTAAAATGGATGCATTCCAGGAGAATTTAGACAATTGGAAAGGAAACAGATTTAAACCAATTTGCACCTTAAAGGAAATGAACCCTCACCAACAAACAAATATAAATATTCAGACTACATTATCTCATGTTGATGGAAGTCTTAAAGAGGAAGAATTACAAACCAACTTTCTCTTGAAACAAAATACTTGGCTATAAAATAAACTAGATGATCTAGAGTATAAATGAGATGTAAGACGAAAAGGTTGTGGCTAATGGAGAAAACTAAGGGAGAAGATATGATCACAGAATATATTTGTCTATTTTACCTGTGGTTGGAAATCTTTGGTGGTGTTACTTATGAGAGTAAAAAGTTTTGTTTTGTTTTGTTTTTTTTTACTTGGTTTTATGGCTGGTCACACATTTACATGGAAAGTGTTGGATGTCTTGGTCTCAAGCTAACATCTGCTAAATGATCTCGGGTTGCTTTTAGCTCAGAAAAGGCTGATTTGGGTGAGCTTAGCATTGCTTGTTGCAAGAGTGACATTGCTTCTATAATTCCTATAACAGATAAACACATGCTGTGTACTTGAGCAAGCTCTACAGTTTGAGCTATAAAGATTATGGTACATCTGCCTTTTTGAAATGGCTCACTGGCTATGGTTATTCCCTAGAGTGATGAAAGCCCATTCACTCTACTCTAGACAAACTGGCTGTTGTTTGTTCTGACTTCAGAATTACCAGTCTAAGGTAAAGGAAATGAGTTGTGCAAGTTCTACTGCTAAAAATGTGTTTAAGATTGATAAAAGATCATGTATGGTTAGTGTGTGTATGGTGAGCATTAAAACTGGGCTTCATATATATCAGAACTGATCTGAGCAGCCAAGTGCTCTGGATTGTGCAGAATGCTCCGCATTTGTGGTCGATTAAGCCCACTGGTCCGCTGTTCGGCAATGAGCAGCCATTGTTCTGCTTTGTGACTTTTGACTAGCTTGTATATTGTAGTTATAGCCAATCGGCATAGCAATATACAAGCCAGTCAAGTAACTTGCATCTTAAGAAAGCGAGTGAACTTTTTTGTGCCTGACAATACAATTCTCCCTCCCCTTACGTGCTCAGTGCTGCCCTCCCTGCTGCCTACATTCCATTCAGGAAAACCTGTGCTCTGATGGCCAAGGGAACATCCCTTTTTTACTGCATGCTCAGATGTCTGGAAGTTAGTTTTATTGCATGTGAGTGAGCATCTTAGACTAATGAGCATAATCTCAACATGTTTAAGTTTTTCTTCTAAGAAATGGAAGCAGCATTAATAAAATCAGCAGACTCGGTAAGGTGGTTGCTGTTAGTTCATTGTTAGCAGCCCCCACCACACACAGTTGTCTGTTATTGAAGGAAGGTATGCAGAACAGTACTATAGAGTTGTGACTGTGCCATGTGAGTGTCTGCTTAATTCTGACAGTGCCTACCTAACAGTGGTATTTGATGATTCTTCTTTGCTTAAGTGAGGGTGTTCCCATTCAGACGTGGTTTCCCCACACAGAAGATGTTACAGTAGCTTAGTGTGTATTTGGTCATTGCTAGCTCAGATTAGGCAATCCTAGCTGAAAATGCATATCTCATTGCCTGACTTTGCTGGTGAGACCAGAATTAAGTAAGGTCATACACTCCAACATTTATAATAAATTTTCTCATGTTATCGTACTCTGATATGTGATCTTTGTATAGTGTTGCCAATGGTTAAACCTTGCAGACAAGTGGTTGACTTATATTGCAATTGAAATGACCAGTTTATGCAAAAGTCAGTTGGATTATCGTTTATTTCAGCATAAAAGTAGTATATAGAGAAGACTTTGGCTAGTAATCACACCTAGCATTTAAACACTTACTGGCCTTAAGGTGTCTGCTGTGTGCAGGACAGCAGTGAAGTGAAGAGTATAGACACTCAAAGCAAAAGTATTGAGATATTTTATAATAGAAACTTTGTTTAGTAAGCCCTGTACTGGGTGTTTCTGAACATGTCACACATACTCCTTTGCTAAACTTGTATAAGTTATTTCATTTGAAACTGATCAGATCAGACATGTTAAACCATGCCTTATTACTGTGTGTGACTCTGCAGAGGCAGGAAATTATTACATAGAGGACTAAAGTAACTTGTGTAATGTTTATGTTCATGGTACAAACAGCTGACTGAAAAATGTTGCAAGTGGTGTGGGTAATTGTGTGTCCATGTTACTGTTGAAGAGAAAGTTAAGAATTATCTAAAAATAACAATGGTATTTCTAACAGATGCATGTAATTTTGTAAATTGTTTGACACATTTACTCTTACCAGGTGTATGTAAGGTGCTCCGTATGTTAGAGATGCATCTAGAAGAAGAGGTTATGACTTGTAAGTGGGAGATTGTAGGTTTTAGACCAGTTTCTACTCTTTAGAATCCATCATTATTTTACTGCTGTCAATTTAGTTGAATAGCTATTAACATTGACTGATTGATTGAAAAGCAGTGGACATCTAAGAGGCATAGTGCATTCAATGTTTGGGAGGAAAGGTTTGTAGTGAGTGACACCGAATGTAACAGAAGAGTAAGATGACAAATTTTGGGGGTCATGCTGCAACTTGGGAATGGAGTACGTTTCTGAAAAAGTAGAGAGAGCTTTTATTATTTGAGGAAATCAAGGAGTTCCCCAGGAGGGTTGGTCAAATGGAGGAAATGATTGGAGTTAACAGAGTGAGAGAGAAGATGCAGGTATTTTTGGGTCCAGCATGGGGGTGAATCATAACTTGGAAGAATAGGAGACAATAGGAGAGAAGCCAAGTAGAAAGAATTTGTTGTTTATGACCGACATGAATAAAGGAACTAGGGGTAAGCAGCTGCCTAGCTAACGTGACTGCGATACAAAATGTAGTCTTTTTGCTTATGAAGGTAAAAGTATCTTCACCAGGTTGTGTGCATCATAATTAATGTTAATAGGTCACTGCTGTCTGAACCACACTGCCTGTATATTGCATTTTATCAATGGTTTCTGCTAACTTTGTTTTACTTGACATGTGTCCTATTGAATTTTAAAAATATGCAGTATTCACTTTGTACTTCTGGCAGAAAGCCCACTTCAACCAGGTCCTATGGAAATGGTGTGTTTTCACACAGTGCAAAAATAGGGTGTTCTGCATTTTGACTGTTTGTCACACATTGCTAGGGTCTGTGTTCCACATTGGCCTCTTAAGAGTTTGAGACCTATGGGACTGATCTAGTGTACAATTCTGCAGGAGACATAATCTGTGGGGCTGAGGTTATATTCATTAAACTGCATGTTTTATGACCAAAGCTAGAATGATTTTCTTATAATATTACATAAAGATGCATATATCTTACTATAGCAATGCTGTGTAAGTTGTTGTATAGCCAAGTCCATTCTTTGTACTCAAGTAAACTTTTTCTTAGTAAATATCAGAAATGTTATAGCTAAATGAACCTAGAATACCTCTATAACTGACTAAACTAACAATCATAGCGGATTTTACATGGAAGTAAGTATGCACTGGTTAAAAACATTTCTTTGTGTATGTGTGGATGGTGGATTAGCTAAATTAATGTATGCATTTATTAAAGATGGGAGGAGGAACAAATATAAGTTGTCTCCATTTTAAGATATGATCTGGGTTGAGGTAACAGGATAAAAAGCCTTGAAAAGAAAATGGAATTTTTTTGCTACAATTCTTTGTGGTCAATGGCAGGGTACCTGCAGTATTGTGTGCATTGTATAAGACATCAGTTAGACCTGTTAATGAATAAAACTACTTGTTGTTTACGTTCAGTCGGTGATATTCATCAGTTTCTGTTTAAAGACATTTTACAAAGAAATTAAGAAATATGAATATCTTAACGTGCATTTCATCATTGCAAAAACAGAATTTGTATAGTGCAGTTTAAAGATTACTCAGATGGCAACCTTGGTGTTCCTTCAGTGTACTTACTAATGATAATTTGATGCAAGATCTTGATTTATTTATAGCACCCAAAACTCTTGCACTTGATTTAAAGGTTCAGGTTTCAAAATTAACCTGAACCTGGTAAAATGGATTCTTATATTTCCCAGGTTATATCACAGATGTGGATTATGTTACCAAGAAATGAATGTAGTGCTGAGACACCTCACAGTTAAAAGAAAAAAAAATGATGGTCCTCAGACCTTAATACACTTGACTAAATGTGTGTTGGAGTATAAAGGTAAAACTAAGATGAGGTGTTAAAATGCAGTAAAACTTAAACAGGTGTCTGATGTTAATAAGTTGGTTGATGTGTGATTTTATTTTTGTTGTGTTGCATAGCATTTCTGGTGCTGCTGTTGTGAGTAAAGTACTTGGGTAGGATACTATCTGCTATTGTGCACATATCAGAAGTAGAAACAGTAAAGCAGACATAATTTAACAGCACTGATTTAAGTAACACTGGTCACAATTTCAAAATACAATTTACAGAATAATGGAGACAGAAGGAGAGTCCTGAGGAGCACAAGACATAGCATTAACTTTGTATAAACATTAATTGAAGTCACATGAAATGAAGTCATTTTCAAAAAAGTATCACAATTTAATTTATATATTGTTTTTATGTTTGTCAGAAACACTTCAAAGGAATATCCAAGCAGGTATGGACTTCTATGTACTCTACTTACTTTCCATGACTAATTTCTCCATATAAACCATACATTTATTATTTCATTGTTTACCAAGGACAGATTAAGAGGAATGTGAAATTCTGTAGTCAGACTGTATGTTGTGCTTTTTATATACTTACATGCACTGAGTCAGCTGTATCTTTGTTAGCATTCCTGAGTATGCAAGAATCAGAACGTTTCTGTGTAGAATGTGGTGTCTTTCTCCTTGGCAAAATATGTTAAGAAATAATGCATTTTTTTTATTTTACGAATATAAACATTTAAAACAGTGTTCATATACACATCTATGCAGCTGTATAATGTATTTGGAATAGTCAGCATTGTTGCACATTATATTTTATGTTTTTTAAAAGATTATATTAAAGCTTTATTACTCTTTATACTATACTTAGAATATGAGTAAGCTAATTATTTAATTTAAAATGTTTGTGAATTTCTTGCATACTTTGTTAATATGGTAAATCTTTGAATGATATGTTTGTATTACTTGTTTTATTATATGTGTAAGATCATTCTCCAAATTGAAGTTCTGTTTAATGAGGATCTCTGTATCTGCTTAGTGTACATTTCTTGATTATTAAGGTTTCAAATAAGATTTTTTTAGTGGGATGGCCTAGTGTTTTTGTTTCACTTCTAGACTAGGAATTTTGATAATTTTATCTGTATAGTTATAGTTATTATATATTATCTTATATTTTATTTTATTGTAAATGTTCAGCTCTAGAAAAGGGGATGCCTGTTAAAATATCTCAATGCAAGTGAATCACAAATAGTATTTTCTCTAGGAAACTCACTTCAAACATGTGGATAAAAACATCTGGAATCCTAATCAGTAAGGGTTATGATTTTATGGAAAATGTATTAATGCCTCAGATTATTTATAAATCTGAAGATCAAGAGGGCTTAATTTCTTTACTGGTCATAAAATACAATAATAGGATTTGGACTTTAGATCATTTGTACCAGTTTCTTAGGGTGGGAGTCAGATTTGCCCAAAAGGTATAATCCTTAACAAGGCAAAAGACAATCTAATAATAGGAGATTGGAATTATTTACTGAGTTGTTCAGATGTTACTGGTCCCAGAAAATAAAAGCTATCTCCACTAGCTAAAAACCTCAATAAGTTGATTGAACTTCGTAATCTAAAAGATTAATTTTATCATGAGAAATGACAACTCTTTGGAGTGCATACATTACTCATATGCATATGTTATACAAACCAAAATTGACAAGATTTGAATATCACATAACACTACATCTAAACTATTAAGCTTTAACATAGCTCCTTCCCCATCTCAGATCACTATGGCCTATTCTACACTTTACCAGGGACACTGATATTTGGTTTAAAAAATGAAATTCTGTTTTCATGAGATGAAATCCGGGAAATATACATATGAGTTTTAAATGTAATTTCCAGTCATTATGCTGATTTCATTATAATTTCATTCTACATCAAGATATATTGACAATTAAAACATATTCTAGGCACAGATCACTCAAAAATGCAAGCTGACAATATTATAAATAATAAACTTAAATAGAAATATATCTTTGAGTGAATTAGTTCTCCGAGCAAAAATCTCAAATTCTGTTTAATCCTGTGTTTCTTCAATTCCCAGACAGTTCAAATTCAGGATTTACCAGCATTTTTCCTAGAAATAATGAAATCAGTGTCCCCGAAGATAACAATGGATTTTAATAAAGTAACGAATAGAATTCCTTCTTAAATGGCTAAAGTTAAAAAGTTTAAAACCTGGCTACTTTCAGAAATTGAATTATTCATGCAAGCCATCAGTTCTGAGGAGGTCAGTAAAGAAATGATTTGGAATTCCTTTAAACCTTACATTTGTAGTAAGTCTTTGGTGTGGTATAAAAAGAATGTGAGAGAATGAGACAATGACTTATTAGAAATTCAAACCAAACTTCAAGAAGCTAAATCTGATTTTAAAAGTGACACAATCATGAAAGATAAAACAGAAGTACAATCATAATTTATCTAAACTAGTAAAATGACAGTGAAAACTAATCATATAATAGAAATAAAAAAAAATCACATTAATTACTTACAGATGGAGAAATTTTAGACACATTTAATCAATATTACATATCTTTAAATCAAGGAATAATACAAGATGACTCAATTTAAATATAATAATATTATTTTAACAATACCTCTAAAAAGAATCACTCTAAAACTAAAAATGATTACTTAAATAAAATCTCTGTTAAGGAAATTTTTGATAAAATAATATAACTCAGCCCTAATAAATTTCAAGAAATTTATGGAATAATTTCAGAAATTTACAGGATATTTACTCAATAACGTATACATTTCTTTCATATTCTCCCTATATATATATATGGTTCTACCTGGTGTGTGGTTTGTGGAATGGGGATGTTGTGTGGTTATATATATATATATATATATATATATATATATATATATATATGTGCACACACAATTAAATGAGTTAATTCCTCCTTACTGGAGATACTCACTAATCAATCCAATTTAAAAAAAGAAAAGAAGCCTCAATTACTTTCCACCTACAGGCCAATTTTACTTTTAAATACTGAATACAACATGCTTATGTCCATTTTGGCTGATAAATTAAAGCCAATCTCTAACAATAGTAAACAAGAACAATCTGGGTTTATATATAAGAGACAAATACAAGAAAATATCAAAAAATAGTAACGGTTATAGATATTTCTACAAAACAAACAAAAAAAAAAAACAGATTTGTTAAACTAGAATATTGAAAAGGCTTTTGATATACTGAAATGGAAGTTCCAGTTATTTGAAGTTTTCCTCAATTCATTGTCTTCTAGCAAATATGGGTCTACGTTGACCCATCAACATTACGTTTCAACGAAATGTAAACAGGCAAACTCTTTTTCGCGAAAGTGCATTTTTTTTGAAAATGCACTTTCGAGAAACACAAATAAACAAAAAAAAAACCCCACAACACTAACCATGTTTATGCAGGGGGCAAGCCCACCTGCACCCCCCACACTCCTGCTACTTTTACATTCTCAGTCCGAGATCTCACTACAGTGGGGAAAAGGGAATATTCCATTATCCCCACTATGCCACAATCTAAGCAACAGCCCCGTTGCTTTTTGCTTAGTTGCCTTTTTGCGAAATTGCATTTTCAAAAAAAAAGAACTTTCATGAAAAGGAGTTTGCCTGAATACATTTTGTTGAAACATAGTTTTGATAGGTCGAAGTCGACCCAGCAAATATATATATATATATATATATATATATATATATATAAAATAAAGCCCATGTCAAATTGGGACCATTTTCTTCAGAATCATTCCCCTTAAATATAGGTACAAAGCAAAATTGTCCCTTATCTGATTTTATTTTTTATCTTAGCTATCAAAATTTTGTCTATCAGTATTAGATTTAATTCAAAAGTAAAAGGACTAGATCTGCTCATAACTATAATGCTAAAATGTATTATGTTCTTTGCAGGAGATACAATATTAACTTTATTACATTCTGAAGAATCACTGAGAAAATTAGCTATCATTAAAAACTGAAAGCAATTAGCTATCATAAAAAAGTAGAACATTATCTGTTTTCCACTTTAATAACTCAAAAGCTGAGTATCTTTTTACAAAACAAAATAAACTTTTGCACCTGGCGTATTGTAATGTTGTTAGTAAAGAATCTCAAACTCTGTCATATTTTGGTATTTGCATTATTAAATCTCTTTAAAAAGTTAGCAATATTAATTATGAAAGAATCCTGAAGACTATTGCCAGTCTGATATAAAATGGAATAAATTAATAATCTCTTTTGATGATAGACTACAATTAATATAAAATGATTTTGCTCCCAAATATTCTTTATATAATGCCACCTCTTGCTCTTCCTCCTAACAAAGCTCATTTAAATCAAAATAATAAATTACTGCTACATTTTGCTTGTTTCTAAAACAACTATGACTCTTAATGTGACTCAGGAGGCATTAAGTTTTCAAATATAGAAATGTTATGCTAAATTAGCAATTTTCAAAGTCACAACTAACTGTTGGTTACAAATTATATACCACATTAGAAATCTCTACATATTTCACTGTTTAAGTCTAATAAAATATAAATTGATCCCTGGGATTCATTAACAACTGTGTAGGTGCTGCGCTAAGCCTACACCATGTAAGCATGTTAGTGAGATGAGCAGCAGTGCTAATCAAAGATGTATGCTTCTCATCATGGCTCAACAGTTGCAAGCAATTTTTCTTGGCTAGCAATAATGTTCATGGCCATGGAAAGGTGCTTGCATGCATGAGCACAAAGTATAAAGAAACTACTTGCTTATATGCAAAGCTAGGATACAAGCAGTGAGCAGAGTAGCCTACAAATATCAAGGGCACATACAGTAAAAGAATTCTAAAAGAGGGAAAGTAAATTAGGAGATTGTATATAAAGAATCATTTTTTTACTGAATAATAATTAAAAGAGAAGGAGCAATGGGTAACGTGTAGTCTTATAATGCAGGCAAATGTGCTGAACTATCATAGAAACATTGTTAACATAAATTAACAACATAAATCCTGCCATATTGATGTAATAATAAATATCAATTAGAATCCAGTGTTATGCACCTAAATAAAAATAGACATGCTAACAAAGGATGTGACGGTGTTATAACATAGTAGTAGTATAACAAAGAGGAGTTAAAATTTAATAAACATGTTAATAAAATGATGAATCAATGTAACAGTTAAGGACAAAAAATACATTATAGGATGAATGCATAGACTATAGTTATTGCATTTGAGATGTATATATAGGAATTTTATGTATGCAAGATAATACCATGGCTATATTATCTATCTCAGCATGCATACACAAGAACAAATGGAGTTTATAGCTGTAATGTCATGTACATCAGAAATGGACTTGTCTTCAATGAAATATAAGTGGCTCCCATAGGAAAGCGGTTTATCACCTATAAAAATGTAATAGACAAGCAAGTGTTTTGTACTCATAGGTTCATAGGTGTATACTAGGCCAACTACCTCTCTACACCCCCTTTGTGGTAGCATGGGTTAAGTGTTGGACTGCAGTGCAGATGGTCATGGATTTTAATCCAGGGAATGGATATTTGGGGAGGTTGCCATAAGGTGTTTACCTTACAGACACAAAGTGCAGGGCTTAATTCTCACTTGCAGTAATTAGCTAAGCTTAAAATGGCCCACAAGGATAGTTAGCCTAGTATTAATCTATGAACTACCACTAGGGCCTTTATAAGCCTAGTTATGCAACACAAATGTGTCCCACAGGTTATATGTTTTAGATGTTTGTAAAGGCGTGATTGTTGATTATAACATGATTTACTGACTGCCTCTGTCCATCAGGGATGTGGCTGCCAGACCAGGGCTGAATTTTAGATTTACCATCCAGTGGTCTAATTTATGCTTAAATTAGGTTAGGGAGGGGCATTGTTTCATGTGGATGGAAAGCCTGTTCCAGAGAAAGGGAATTCTTTGAGATATATATCTGTCCTATTTATGCTTCATGCAAAATTCAAGTCTTTAGACCTAGTAGCTCTGATACTGTTTGCTTTGTAGATGTGCAAAAGGTTCATCAGAGCAAGTCCAGGGATGCCTTGTATTCCAGGCATAGATCATCTCTCAGCAGTCTTTAGGAGACCGTGTATAAAGATAGGGCTTTGAGGCAATCCACAAATGACATTGTGTTTATACCCTGTATTCTTTTTGTAAGTCACCTTTGTGGACATTCCAGTTGCTGCATATGTCTGGTCAAGTACATACCAAAGGGAGCATTATACTCAATGATGGGTTTGATGGTGGGTCTGATGATGGCCAAGTATACTGTTACAATGACTTCCCTGGACCTAGATGCTATACACTTACTTACAAGTTGAGCAACATAGAAAGATTTACCTTACCATCTTGGCTACATCTTGGTCGAAGGCCAGGTTACTGTCTGCATGTGTTCCCAGATCCCTGACTAGTGGGTCAACTCTTAAGGGTATTTTATTGGTGACATAGTTTTCTGGGGTGGATGACTTCCCAAAGGGCACTATAATACATTTCTTTGCACTGAGCTTTAAGCCATGGTTTTGCACCACTCATTTGTCTGTGGTAGACCATCTTGTAAGATGTTAGTGTCTTGGGGAATTCTATGACTGCTCCTAGTTTGCAATCATCTGCAAACTTTTTCACCCAGAGACCTTTGAGATTAGCCTTGACTTCTGAGAAGTAGATGCCAAACAGGAGTGAGCCTAGCATAGAGCCTTGAGAGACTTCACTGGTAACTGTCCTCTTTTAGAAGGTGGTCTCACCAGTCCTAACTTCCTGGGTCCTATCTGTGAGCCAGCTGGCTATCCAGCATGTTATATAGGAGATCATGCCTAATTCTGTAAGTTTGTTAACAATGCTGTATCAAATACCTTAGCCAGGCAAGGTAGGCAGTATGCACTGTTTTACCCTCATCCATTAACTTGGTTACCTTTTCAAAGAAGTCCACCAGGTTCAGTAGGCATGACCTTCCTTTGACAAAGCCATACTGGATGGATTCAGTGTCTGAAGGTCTCCAATGTCTTTGTTGATAGTTTCCATGATAATTATTTCCATGTCTTTGCGTGTAAGACTAGACAGACTAATGGGTCTGTAGTTTCTGGGATCAGTTGATGGTCTGCCCTTATGAGGAGGGGTGACTGTTGCAGCTGTTCAGTCTTGTGGTACAATGCCTGTTTTAAGACAATAGTTAAATAGCAGTTCCAATGGTCCTGATGGGTCATGTTTTAGACTATACAGGAGGCATCCTAGGATATTATTGGGGCCTATTGAGGCTGTATTCTTGGCCTTAGTGAGAGCAGCCAGGGCATGCCCTATTTAGTTGGAGAGATTATGTTTGAAGGTATTTCTTGGAAGGCGGCTAGGGTTGAGTGGGTGGTAAAGTTGGAACTGAATTTCTCAGCTAGCATATTCTCTATATTGCTCATCTCAGTGAATGCAGTGCCATTAACTACTAGTTCAGCATACTACTGTGTGCTGCCTTTGAGGTTTCTGTCACAGCTGAAGAAGGCCTTTTGGTTGTCTTTTGCCTGGGAGGCTATCTTGACCATAAAATTGGACTTATTGGAATTAATTATTATCTTAGCTGCTTGTTTATTTTGATAGATTTTAGTCATGATTTGTTTTCTTTTTGTTGTATAACCTGTTTAATCGGGGATGCCAACAGGACAGTTTGTTTCTGGAGTTAGTTTTTGGCTTATTTCTAGTAGGCACAGCAGCTTCTATGCAGTCATTGATATGGTTATGCAGAATTTCTCTGAACAATTCTGCATAGGCTGCTGTGTTCTCTGAATTTGAAGGAGCATTGATTTTTAACAAACTCTCATTTAATAAAAGGTAGTTTGCCTTGGAATAGTTCTTAACTGTTATTGGGTTTACTGGGGTTACCAAGTTGGTTTGTATTTCAAGGAGGACATGACATTGGGAGTGGTGCAGCATTCTTCTATATTTGCCAGCATGAGGTCCAGCGTGCTGGAACCTCTAGTGAGAATTTATATCAGCACTGGAAATACAAACAACTGACTACTAAGCCCTCTGGCTAATAAAATGACTATACATAGAGCCCCTTTGTGTGCTTCCCAATTCAAATAGACCATGCAAACACCTGCTGCCACTAGAGGAATAATCCCAGTCCTCCTAATGTAAAAGTACAGTAAAAGACTATCCAAAGTGAATTGCTCCCACAGACAAACTTAAATTTAAGGAAAGGCACTAGGAGAGGCAGTAAGTAATTCAATTATCAACAACAGTGTACTTAGCTTATTTGTTTGTTTGTGTCTTTCGGCTTTTCCCGGTTAGGGGTCACCACAGCGGAACTCCGGTCCGCTAATGATTGGTAGTGGATTTTTACGTACCAGGTTACCAGCCCTGATGCACAACCTTCAACGAAGGCACGCCCCATTCATGTATGCATCTACACAGAAGACGCTCTAGTTGAGAATCGAATGGAACAGCGTCTTGCTATGAGGCGACACAGCTTATAAAAGTATAAATATTCAATAAAAGTACTTCACTTTTTAGAAGTGAGCCAAGAGCCACTCAGTTGTATAGAATTTAAAAAGGCACTAAAAACAAGGTAAGCTGATTAATAAGCCAACCAGCCAATAAAATATCTACAGGCATATCTCTAGTCTGTTCCTCAACCTACACAAACCAGACTACCACTCTCTGCCACTAGATGGAAAATCATCAGTCCTGGATATAAAAACACAGAAAAGAGCTTGCTAGAGTGCAAAAATGTACTACTTTATCAAACAGTTTGCTAGACAATGAAGTAAGTAAATCAGGAGAACAGATGATGAGAAACAAAACGCACTTTTTGTATAAAATAAGTACAAGGATATGCAAAAAATAATTTAAGACATCATCAGCAGTGTATAAAAGGAGGAGCTTATCAAGCTCATGTAAATGCTAAGTCATAAAAATGTACCACATACATAACTGACAAATGATCACACAGATCAGATGACAGTTCATGATTTCAAGTATTACACTGTTAATTTGCAAACATCTCACACATCATTATATATACATGGAATTACAGAGAACAAGAGCATTCAACAACACCAGCACACACAAGAAAGTGTTGTAACAGAGGACCAATCTCAGGCTCTGAAGGTCTGGCTACATGCTATACAGTAATAAATGTTTAAGGCAGCCATCATTTGCCATTAAGCTGTATAGTGTAACAAAAACATTGTCAGTAATAAAGAAATGTCTGGATAAATACATGTGATACAGAACATAAATATTTTGGGAACAGGTAATGCCTATGAGCAGTGATTGACATAATAAACATACATATCATATCTTTTTTGAACACATGCCAAGACAGATGTCAGAGAGATGCATAACATTCATGTATGCCACAAAACTACTCATATCAGCTATGTCTTTACAACATCCTTGAAGGGCTTAGAGCAATTTCCGATCATAAGGGGTATGGATGCTCTACCTTGTAGGGCAAGGCCTGAAAAATATGTCTCTATGATTGTGCCATAACTACTGTTTGTGTGTAGGGTGCTGCTTTCTGACAAACAGATGTTACCAGATTTAAACACCTGCCTATTAGATTAGGCTCTCTCCTGACCTCTGTATTGACTGCATATGACACATCAGATAACAACAGAGACCATCACAAATAACTGAAATGAATGTGTGCATTAAGAAAGGAGTTACAAATATAATATGAGCAACTGGATTTAGTCAGAATGCTTGAAAGGAGCTATACATGTTAATGCCCACACGACAGTAAGCACTACAATATCAATTCTTCTTTGCTAAGGAAACTGTTTCCATCTTGTAGTACACACACTGTCCCAGAACTGAACCAGTCTATCTGTATAGGTAGGCTATACAAGCTACTACTCAACGCATGTGCCACAGGAGAATTCAAAGCATGATGTGCCCTGAATACCCATTTCGCTGTCATGTAATCACAACCTGTGATGATGTACCATTGTCCAACATAAAAATGGATAAGAATAACTAGATACAATGGTGTTTGTGTAATGTTAGTACATTCATATAATGTTGCCCTTTCAGGAATTGAACAGCAAGCATTGTGACTCTACCAATTAATAACGTGGATGAACCATAAGTGCCAAAGTGGAAATCTTAACACAGCTGTGACATTCCACCTATGTTATCTGATTACATCAGATGTATCTGTTGTAAACAATCTCTCTTTGAGATAAAAAGGATGGTGCACACCTCTCCCACTGTAAATAGACACATAACTGTGGTGGATGCCATTCAGGAATTACAGTATAAGGCCCAAAAATACTAAAAGGCGCTGAATGTAGATGTTGAACATGTGAGCATTTGACAACAGAGAATATATGATATTGTACAGGATGAATGGGCCACAGTAGAAGTGTCACTAAACTGTGGGATATATCAGTATGTCAAGGTAGTACATCATGTAATTACTACAAGGGATATGTGTGCCTGTAATTGCAGTACTAAGCCTGTAACATACAGAATGCTGTCTCAATCCCTTGTGCCAGAGAATAATGCTTCCTAACCCGGTACGTAAAAATCCACTACCAATCATTAGTGGACCGGAGTTCTGCTGTGGCGAGCCCTAACCGGGAAAAGCCGAAAAACACAAACAAACAGACAAACAAACAAACAAACAAACAACAAACATATGTTATGTAAGGAAAATGTAATCACATGTCATCATTATTCTGAATAAAAGCATTTCTATGTGAGAAATGATCAGGGTTTTTTTGTAAGAGGAATCAACATCTATACGTGTACACAGCACATACAGTGTTAGCGACATGCACAGTCACAATAAGACTGACACAATGCAGTGTGAGCACTAATGACTGAATCTGAACTAATTAACTAAGATCACAAGCTATGGATTAGTGCCTGAATTTCAAGTACCACACATACTGAGGGACAAATGGGACAGTACACAGTTAAATGAATGAAATTATCACTGTTTATTAGCTAGATGTTTATGCTAAAAAGTGGTTGAAGTACACAATAACAATGTACACCACATATCACATATGCATTTGAAGACTAGTATATACAACATGAGTGTGAAAGACACTCACAGCTGGCCTTGAACATCCGACATATGTAGTTACACAATGTAAAAAGCACATTATCAAAGTCACACAGCACAGGAGAATTTGCACTCCAACTATGAGATGCTGGAGTTATTGTAATATTATGTTATCATTGTGTTGCCCAAAATGTTTTTTTCTCCTGTGGTTGCTAGGATTTGCTAGTCTACTGTGCCACTATAAATCCATCTCATAACTGGAAGTGTACATAAAGGAGGTTAAGAGGTGGACAACAGTATATGACAGTAATCATAGTCACACTATTTAAGCAGGGATGGACTTGAACCACCTACTTATTTAGGTTACACCATCTATATAGCACATTATCAGCAGCCAGAACCACAGAAAAAATATTGAGTACAAGTGAAGTATATAGCATCTATGTAGGGATGACATCAGCAGTGTACTGCCAAAGAGATGGGCCTGGTACAATGACTTTTACAGTTATCTAGGGTTGTAATGGTTGCCATTGCAAATCTGTGTAAACCAAAGCTAAATTAATTTACAGTCACACACATACAAGCATAGACCTGTAGAAGTTAAGCAACACTGTATTTAAACCTTCTACATATCTATGTACACATTCCAGAGAGTAGTGTAAGAAACACAAGCACCACAGAAGAAGTCTGACTCTTAAGGGGAGATTATCAGGATTACCTCATTAGTGTGTTTTAGACAGGATGTTTCAGTAAAAAGTGAAATAAGGGAGCTGTGTGCACATTTAATTGCATTCTTCTCAGGGAAAGTGGACACAGCACCAAGTATTACATACACACACACACAAGTTTCCCATTTTGAGCATCGAATCTCCTGCCTATAGAGTTATACAACACAGAAAAGACTGTATTATTCACAAGTGCCACAGACGTCTGACACTTAAAGGTGAGGGTGCACTTTTGTCAGAATGACCTCATCATTGATTTTCAGTATAAAGTGGGATAAGTGAGCTTTGTGAGGAGTTAAATTTAGTCTTATCAGGAGATGTGGATACAGCATTAAGCAGTACACACATACAGGTTTCCCATGCTGAGCATTGAACCTCCTACCTACCTAGTCGCAAGTGCCATAGGAGGAGTCTGACTCTTAATAAGAGAAAGAATGCACTTTTATCAGGATGACCTCATCACTGTGTTTCAGTGAAAAGTGGGATAAAGGAGTTGTGTGCACATTTACATTTATTCTCCTCAGGAGAAGTGATACAGAACCAGGTGTTATAAACACACAAGTTTGTCATGTTAAGCATCAAATCTTCTACCTATCTAGTTACACAATCCACAGTACAATATATTAGTCACAAGCACCAGATTGGAAGTCTGACTTTTAAGGGGAGAGAGGGCACTTTTGTCAGGATGGTCTCATCACTGTGTTTCAGAGAGGATGTTAAAGCAGAGGTGCTGGAAGCTGTTGAAGACTGGGGGTGGAGGGTGACAGGGGCACTTAGTGATCTAGAAAGGGCCATTTTTTTAACTATTTACTACCACAACATAGGTTCACTTGGATGATATTTTAAGGTTAGCCAGGTTCTCTTTTGGTGCTTGAATTAGCATTTCCTAATTGGTCATACCTATCCCATGGCTGTTAATTGTATATAAGCCCTAGTGAGAATAAATGTGATCATACTATAGAAAATTTGAAGGGACCCATGTAAGGAATGCAGCATTTAGGAGCTGCCTCTATAATTAGTGACATGAGGGGCAATCCTGGAGTACATTTTCTATTACCCATCCTTAGATCCAAGTTGCATTTGAATATGGACAGGGATGAGCTTTGTTTTACTTGAATGGATAGTCTGTTCCAGAACAGTGGTAGCCTCTGTGATATATCCATCTCTACACAGCATTCAGTTTAGATACCTGGACTGAGTATTTCTTATGCCATTTGACTTGCTGATGTTTAGTATTTCCATCAGTATTAAGTCAGAGGATGCCTTGTATGCTAGACACAGGTCACCTCTAAGCACTCTGTAGGATACTGACTATAGTGATAAATCTTTGAGGTGGTCCATGCAAGACCTATTGTATAGGACTTGTATCCTTTTAGTAAGGTATCTCTGTGGGTATTCCAATTGTTGCATGGGTCTGGACAGATACATGCCAAAGAGGGCATTATACAAAATGATTGACCTAATGAAGGCTTTGTAAAGGGGGACAATAAACTCTCTAGATCTAGTCACAATCAATTTGTTTATAACCTTTGCAATATAGAAAGACTTTCTTATGACTCTGGGCATCTATCTGTATACTGTGTGAGTAGAACCCACAGCCTTCTGCATCAAAAGCAAGTATACTACCTGTTGTGCTTTTAACACTGCAAACAGCGTAGTATAAGTAGCACTAAACTTCTCTTCCCCTGAAGCTCTCTGCTCCTTGCAAAATCCACTTGACACAACTAAATCTCTCACCTTTGCAGCTCAAGAAATCAGGAAAAAGCCAAAATTGATTTGGCGGGGGGGGGGGCAAAGGCCCAAAACCAGGGACACATTTTAAATATTGCTTTTATAATCTTAGAAAGTTGCTAAAATAAAAATAAAGTGTTTTGTGTTACCATGTGTTTCCTGAAAGATAGGAAGACTGAAACGTAAAGGGCTATCAATATTTAGTGAATTCAGTTCTCATTGATTTGCCAGAAAACCACAAATTTTAAGAGGAACAGAGCAAAAGTATGAGCCAAATATTCTGTGAAAATCTGGACAGTTGAGAGCTATGGACTCAACTCCCTGAATCACAAGTGGTGGTATGGGTAGAGAATTCAGGCTCTTGTTTGAGCCTGAGTAACAGTAACCGCCAGGTATATCTAGCTGGTGCATTTTACACACACAGGAGAGCAGCCATAACTCCTGCAAATAAAAGAACAAAACTCTCCTTATCGGCATGACTCTAGCAGCACCAACAAAACAGCGACAGCATAACTCCTGTAACACAAAGCAATACAAGAACAAAAACAGCTAGTTTAGTTAGTTTAACTTCCACATGTGAATCCACGTTAATGTGCAAACTCCACTTCATTAATTTTTCCCGACAGGTTTTGCAGCTGTAAAAGTGGGGGTGTTCCCCCTTCCCCTGGCTCTATGGTTCCGGCACCCATGATCACAGTCTACATCTAGCAATGAACAGAGCTACTACTGCATTTTACTGACACATTCAGCCTTCTCATATCTTCTTGATACATCAGGACTATCATGTATGTCTCACGATATCAGGATTTTAGCTAATGCCTTGGGAATGCAGAAGGACACAGAGAACAGAAGAAATGCTTTCATTATTCACACAACACACACAAATAATATTGACATCATTTTAAATAACTTATCTGTCTGCCACTTTTAGTCAATACTGATCTTACTTGAATTTTGCATGTCAACACAGTGTCAAGATTTACAGGGGGATTCAATAAAGCCTATACGGTCATTTTCGGCAGTGTGCTCATCATGGCTCGATGTGCACACAGTAGCAATGAAATTCAGATTTAGTAAGCACCATGTAGAGGCATGCAGTCTCCCCTGGGTAAACAAGGTAAGCACCGTGGCATGCTAATTACAACATAGGCAGGTGAACTGCACTCTAATCAACCAATCCAACATGGTTTAGCTATCCAACAAGCTATAAAGCATCCATGTAGACTCCATGCTGGTTTTTCCTGTGGATTCCAAAACTTCTGGGATACTGACACAGAAAGGAGTATACACAGACAGAATGTTAGGGGCTACTGCTGGTTTAATTCATTTGTACGTGCTACAGGCTGAAGCTAATGCTGCTGCTGGTGCTACTGCTGCTAATAGGCCTAGGCTGAGAAGGAGAAGAGTTTTCAGGCCCCATTTAACTTTTCACAAGCTACATTATGTAGAAATTGGGGACTGCTAGAGGATGGACAGGGACACACTACAGGAACACACACACATACACACACACACACACACACACACACACACACACACACACACACACACACACACACACACACACACACACACACACACACACACACACACACACACACACACACACACACACACACACACACACACACACACACAGTAGAGAACCATAATGAGGTACACGCTTAAACAAGAAATATCATCGAGCTTGTATTTGGGCTGCTTTAGTCATTGTTCCAGTGCCTTGATGCATCTGGTGGAGCACTGCAGTACAGTCCACTGACATGTACAAAAATATTCACAGTATGTGCCATGCTACACAACATAATTCTGATAAAACAGCTTCAGCAGGATCATCAAGGGAAAGGGGTCACATATCCCACCACCAATGCAAAGGTCACCACAGCCACAGACAGATGAGGAGTCATGGGGGGACCACCAGCTGCTGTGGGTGTAGGGCAATGTAGGTATGCTGAGTATGCCCTTGCACTGGATAAGAGACAATGCATAGCACACTCACTCATCACCTAGGGGCCTAAAACCTTCCTCCTACTCGCATACATATAGTAACATTGATGCCAGCAAACTCACACACCCTTTTCCTCCCCATGTATTGGCTGTGTACTGCTTGCATCAGACAGAGTTAGCCCTGAACTAAAACTGTGTCAGCTGCTGCTGCATTTACAAGGTAAATCCTGAACCCTGAGTGTATTGTTTAATAATATGACTGTGTAGCATATCCTTGCATTTCATTAATTATTCTGGTAAGCTAGTAAAGGTTGGGAGATCTGTACAGAACTTACCTTAACATGTGACAGCAGAGATATGTTTGACTTATATGTGTCCATTACTAAATAGTAGGCCTCAGGCATCAAAGATTCACATAGTCACATCTCTCAAAAGTACTGAAGATCACTGCATGCCCTCAGTTAACACCACATGTTTGTATTGGAAAATGATTACACAGAGACGTTAGGAAGTAATGATAGACATTGCAGTTTCTAATTTCATAACCCTCACAAGATCATTCACTACAAAGCTGGGAAATTTTGATGCTATCAAATATCTAACTTTCCAAGGCCAATATAAGTCAAAGGTACAATTACCAGTTCCATATCACAGATGCAGTCATACTAAACACTAAGTTAGTTATGCACCCTGAGCATCAGACACAAAGCTTTTGTACCCCTGAATCCAAAAGACAGAAAAACAGGGATATGGTACAGTTATTATCAGTTGCACAGGGTGTTGTGTGGGGGGCAGGAAGCCAAGGCTGACATAAAAGGTCTGTGAGTGTGTGTGAGTAAGAAAGAGAAGAAGGCAGACATCTGGATAAAGCAACAAATGCCAGTGAGACCAAATGAGATCTGTTGTGTGTGTCTGTAGGCATACTCCAGGTGAAATTGGTGTGTGAATGTCTGCATGAACACAGCCAAGCTCAGTGTTGGCTGTATGTCTTGGTATGTCGGGCAGGTATGAGCCATGCATGGTAGAGGTGGCATTTCATCGTTGTTATCTCTGACCATGAGAACTGGCTATACCAGGAGTTACACTGGCATGTCCATGCCCACAGTAAGATGCAGTGCTGCTACCTGAATGTGACTGATGTCTGCCGGATGAGCTCCCTTCATGGGGATGCCCATGACCATGACCCCATGACCTGCCACATCTGGGTGTGGACAGCACACCCAATGACAGAGCAGTGGAAGTACTGCCACTATGGGATCATGATCGGGCATGGCCACGTTGGTTGACAGCAGATGATATGGCTAATCTATGCCCATGAGGATGCCATTCCCCTCCCAGCAGACATTCCATTACAGACACTGCTCAATCCATGACAGACACCCTTGTCCATCGCAGACATCCTTCATTCCAATGTGTCATCCATCCAATCCAGTGAATCAGCAACACAGTGGAGGCAGTCATGCATGTCAGTATGTGCCACATCCACAACCCTGAGCATTTGTCTGGAGCATCAATGGGAATGTGCTTGTGTCTCCATGATGGCCCTAAACATACATTCATTGAGTGTCATGGGAAGAGACACCTGTAACAGGTGGAGGAGGGTCAGCAGGCCCCCTTTGAGTACCCCTATCAATCCTGCTGTGTGCCACCTCACACTTTGGCTACAGCCAGACTCAACAGGCACTTAAGCTGCAGTAGCCACACTTCCCTGATCTATGTCCTCACCCTGTGCCTGTCCAGTATCTGTAGCATCACTGGACTGAGTAGGTGTAGGCCTATTGGGAGTGTCCGATGGAAATGCAGGGGATGGCTGTATGTCAACATCTGTGTCAGATTCAACCTCTGCAGCCCCCAACTGTGCCTCAGTTTAGCCATCATCATCAGAGTCTGCTGATACACTATCAGGTGATGCTGGGCCCACACTCCCACTGTCATGATCACCTGTGATAAAAACCAAGAAACACAGAAATAAATTAATACCTACACTACTATAGTGCAACATATGCTAACAAACTAACAGTCCTGCCACTGTTACAAACAGCATAACAATACACACAACAGGCCTGAAATCAACATCACACACTACAATATTTCTTTAAATTGCTCAACAGTATTGACATAAAAATGTTTGGCCTTACCATCTGCAGATGAGATATTCCTCTGTAATTCAGATGGCCCTGGAAGAAGCTAAACAAGTGATAAGGGCAACATCATCATAATTAACAGTAACACAGGGGGTAATACATTTACCCCTTTATATGTCCATTAACTATAATTTCAACAATAATGTGGGTGACAACTCTAACCTTAGCTTACAACTGTAGCAATCTTCAATCCCCCTCTGAAAAAACGCATGTGACACAGAATTAACTGATTTCAATTGTTATACTATACAACTGTATTCAACTGTTCAGACACCAAAGACTACCTGGAAGCTTCTCCTGGGTATACTTGCTGTCTCTGAAACTGTTGCTGAGGCATCCAGTACATGCTGTCCTGCACTCTCCTGGGAGCTGTCTGGATCATTGATATTGGCCAGGGACTCTTCACTGGGGGTTAGTGGTGGCTCCTTATCAGGCCCTCCCCAGTAACCATCCAGTCAAGTCCCACTGCAGCTGCTCTCCTCCAAGCAGATGTGATCATGTCAGTGGCCCTGTGGTGCACCTGCTTGTATGTCCTGCTGTGGCACCCACAGCAGTGACATCATCTACAATGTGCCACCATATTTGCATCCTACATGCCATATCTCCACACGCCATTCCAGCAGAAAAGCACCATGTTGCCTAAATCCATCCACACTCATTTGGTTCTTGGCATTAGTGAAGGGGGGTCTCCATAATTTGACATGCCTGTGTGGCATACTTGTAGGTGTCCTAAAAGACAACAGAAGAATAAAACACAAAAGTATCACATAACTACAAAATGACTGTTTCCAGATAAAACAGAAAATGTAGCCAGTCAGTATTACCCACTGGAAAAACATAAAGCAGTCTAGAAATGTGAAATACTAACAACAGGCAGGATGCAAAATGAGGAGAATAACATGAGCAACATATCCTTGTTTGTGCTATAACAATAACTATCCTTTGCCCCCCAAAAGAACAGTCCATCTTTGTTTGTGCCATAACAGTAACTCAGCTTTGCTCCTCCAAAAACAACAGTCCACTCTTGTTTGTGCTATAACAGGAATTCACTTTTGCTCCCCCTCCCAAAAGAACAGTCTTTCCTTGTTTATTCCATAACAGTAAGTCAGCTTTTCTTCCCCAACCAAAGCAACAGGCAAATGACCAATTTTGCTAACAAACCATCCTTGAAATGCTAAAAGTGCTATCAAAGGACCTGTCCCTGAAACATTTGTTCATATTTATCACACACAATTCCATTTTCATGCATTGGCAATCACGTATAGCTCTGAAATGGCTTGACAAACATGTTCATGCCATTAGTACACTTCTAACTAATGCATAAAGATAAAAGTGTAAAAGCTTTGCATCATATTTTTCTTAAATACATTCCAGCATGTGCAGTATGTAGGTGACAAAATGGAAGCATATCTTCAGAAGTTCAGTACTCCTCTGTACAGATATATCATGAAGAAAAAATGTTTTTGCAGTCTTTCAAACATATACAACTGTCCTCACCATCAGTTTGCCTAGGTACACAGTTGCCTTTTTATATGGTGTAGATTCAGGGCTGTTAGCATGGTGAAGATGCAAATGAGGTGTGAACTCATTAGCTTTACTGAATCCCACAAAAAATGGATCTCTGTAGGAGATGTAAACATAGTGCAGGCACTCCATCAGCGTTTGCTTTTAATGGATTGCAACTGTGAATGATTAGTGGTTGGGAGAAGGAAAACACAACAGTACTGCATATTGCCATATTTCCACTGGGTGTGTCTGGTTAAATCTACAAAGTGTTAGATGTAAGGTTGGAAATGTAAGTAAGCAGCACATAAGTCACAGTTTGTGTTCCGTAACATCCAATCTGCCTTCATTTGTTGGCAACTGCATTTGATATTATTTCCACTTAATATCCTCATACATTTTAAGTCCAAGGCTATATAATGGCTTACACACTGCATGTCTCAAATTACTGCTCAGATAAATGAAGAATGACCAATAAACACAGAAATGTAAGGCAGAGCTGTATATTTGCAAGCAATAATCATGACAGGTTGTGTGATCACTAGGTGCACTACATCCAAAATTAATACATGTACAAATAACGCTTGCATGGTTTGATATCAGCATGAATGCTGTTGCAGGTGGCTGTGTGCGTATTGATTTAAGTTTGTTGCTGCACAGCTGTTTGTGTGGCAATGACAAAGCCACACACTCCAGGGATCTAAATCTTGTCATCACAATAAACAAAACATGCTGGAGGGATAGGTTCTTGACCCAGAGACCCCCCAGACTCTGGAATAGACTGCCCATACATGTCAAGCAGAGCACCTCTTTGGCCCTCCTCAAAAGGAACCTTGATGATTGGATGGGAGAAAATAAATTCACCCCAGGGATCATGTCAGTCGCCCTGCTAGACAGGGGTCCAGGGAAAGTAAATAGTGTGGGAAGACATAGCTAAGGAATTGTTATGGCTAGGCTTGTATAGGCCCTAGGGCCGATAGCCTAGTACCAACCTATGAATCTATGAACCTATGAGGGATAAGGCACCTACCCTGTGTTTTGAAGGTATATTTGAGTGAGAGTTCTAATCCAGACCTATGTAGAAATATCTCATGTGAGCTAACATTTTCCAGTGTATATGTCATAGATTGCTTTTCCTCATTTCAACTATTTCTCCCTTTTTTACTTTTTTCTTTTTGGGGGGCACTATTTGTGTGATGTGCCAGAGAGGACCCAGACAGTCAAAAACAGAAGCCAGATGCATTAAATTAATACTATTAGGCATTGTGAGCAAATCTACTAAGTGAAGTTGTACAGCAGTTAAAAGTGAGACCTTAAGAATGATCAGTAAAATAGAGAATGGCATGTAACTAGTCCTGTGGCAGCAGGTGTATGTGTAAGACTGTAGTACAGTTAGTCCTGAGTTCTAGTACTAGGTGTGCAACCTTTATTTTACTATTGTGACATTGCAGTTTATAGCAATGAGCTGTAACATAGACAAGTGTTTTCTCAACCTTCTTGTGGCAACACGTGTAAGTATAGAACTGACATACACATGATCCTGAGTTCAAATACAATATATGTCATACATGTTTACTGCTGTTCCACTTCCCATTACACTGACTCTCACTTATGACACTTGACATGTTGTAGCTGATATTAATTATATGTACAAGGTCTGATGCAATAGTATTGTTTCAGTTACGTATTCATTATCTATGAATTACCAGATATATTCTCAAATGTATGACTGTGGGTATATTGTGTACTATATTCCTGTAAGTATATTTCTGATATCTGGACTGTCATGGCCTTCACATTTGTCTAACAAACATACACAACTGCCTGTACATCTAATAACTTTGAATTTGCTTTGCTTGCTACTGTTGTGCTCCACTTACCATCATACAAACACAGTGCTAGGAGGTGTGCACTGATGAGCACCGTGTTTGCGCCATGGTAAGTGGAGCACAACAGTTTCAAACAGTGTGCACACTCCCAGTAAATTAAATGACTGGAATTGGTGGAAAGAATCATTCTCCATTGCTCTAGATCCATGGCAGACATAGTAGGTGTTTGTGTGATAGGTGTCTGGTTTAAGGCACAGAGATGGTTTGTCCGGGAGTCCAAGATTTTTATTGGACTCCTAGTTAAGAATCATAGTGCTAGGCTTCTGCAGTGGAACTGTTCTAGCTCCTAGTATAAGTCTGAAGTTTAGGATAGTTTAGCCCAGGCTGTAACCAGCACCACCGGTATGCACCACACTGTTGAACAATGTAGGCATCACTACAATGACCTCCAGAGGAGAAAGGGGGATACCCTTGACCATTGGATAGTGGAATGTAGGACTGCAGACATCCCACACCTGTGTAAGTATCACATACAGAGAGTACTTGTAATATTTAAAAGCTGAACATAGGCTAGACTGGTATTCATAATAATATTCTGTTCTGTTTTTCCACAGCTGCATGTGATCATGAAGTAAATGTCCAAACATATGGGGCTAGATTGGCAAGGATGTGGGAAGCATGTGATATGTATGGAGCAGAATAGTAGTAGTGTTATTCTAGCATTAAAAATTAAAGATAGCTTTTGGTGTTTTATAGAGTTGTATCAAACTGAGCATCCATATCTCAACTGTAAAAGCAAGTATGCAAGCATTAGTCTGTAGCACAAACCAAGAGTACAATATGACACTTTAGTCAGAGGTCATGGATTCAAATACCGCACTTCCCAACTATACAATACTGTTACTTCTGCAATTTATTTTTAAATTAGATTAAAACCTCTATGCTCTGCTGTAAAGTGTATTTTGTATAACTGGAACACACATATGTGCAATATATGCACATCAAGGAGCATTTGCTGCAATCTGTAATATAGTGTGCATCTGTTAGGAGCTGGTAGTCTTAAAAGTAAAAGTTATCTGTTAGTAGTTGGTAGTCTTTAAAGTAAAAGTTAAGATAATAGAGTAAATTAATTGCATTAATGCACTGTATATAATATATGAAGGTACTAATTTTATTTCTTTTTTCTCTCACCTCAACCCTTATCTTCTCTATTTTTATTTATTTTTTATTACATGTCATCAAAATGTGTCCATGTCATCCATGTGTACCACATCAGTAAATGTTCCACAGCACAACGAAGTAGGCCTACCTCACAGGATCCACCTGCCCCCATATACTGGCCCCAGCACTATTGTCCAGCATGTCTGGGAGCCAACCTGGCAGCACCACTTCCGCTGCCTCTGCACAAACTGCCCCCTCAGGCAGTCTTGCCAGAGAGGCTGATCCAGTGGTTCCCTGTGGGAGCATGGCATAGGTGGTGATTTTATCACCTGCATTGAATTGCCAAGGATGATGCATAGGATTGTGTGCACCACACTGTTGGTGCATACCTGTGCCAGCTGGTGAGGCTACTGTCTCTCATTTTTATGTAATAGCAGGAGGAGGAAATGCAGACATTAGGCTCTTTAGCCAATGGTGGGGTGAAGTGGCAGTCATAACAGTCCAGTGAGCAAGAACTCAATTCTTACTGTCACCCAGCTTGATAATCATGGGTTTGGAATGTCCTCACCCTCACCCCAATCATGGTGTCCCCCAACCTTTTGTGTCCATCACCGTCCCTGTCTCTTGTCTTGTTTGTCTTGTTTGGCTTGTCTGTCTGCAATTGCTTTCTCACCTACCCAACTTCCCTCACCCAGACATTCCTACATCCCACCCCAACATTCCTCTCTCTCTCAAATAAAGAAAAAAAAGGGGGGGGGCACCTGTCCCACAAAAAAAAAATGTCCCATACATAGTTCTCCATTTCACATGTGTTATTCACACAATTGATTTGGTCCAATTGGCTATACAACATGATTGTGTTATGGCCACCCTTCTCTCTGGAGGTGACAGTCCAAATTCAGTTAATAATTTACAGATATGTTCATTTTACACTGTTAAAGAAATGGATAGTTTTGTTTTTTTCCTACCTTCCTCCTGCACATTCCTGCCTGTTTTCCCTTTGTTCTTCTCCTTGCTTGCTCTCCATTTCACCACTGTCCCATCTTCCCCATTTCTTTTCTTTAATGCATTATTATGCAGTGGTGCACATCGCACATCAATTTGCAGCAACAGTAATACGAAAGTAGTTAAAAGTTTAACATTCAGCTGTATTTGAACCCAGTACAATCTGGCCTCAAAAAGTAATGCATCACTGCATCGACTGCATTAATACGTGCTGCCACAGAGTCAGTTAAGTAGTAGGTGTATTCTGGAGACTCAATACAAACTGTCAGACTTTGTTCTTCCTCCTGCTTGCTCCCCATTTCACTAGTTTCCTATATACCTCATTTTGACACCTTTAATCTGGTCAAAAAATAGAATCACACATAGCATACATAAGTAGCAGAAAAAGCAATGGATACCTTCAATTTTTGGAGTTCATGTTTGTGATGAGGTGCACATCACTCACCAATGAGCAGCAACAGTGAGTGGCAGCAGAATGCAGTAACACATCTTGTATAAACAATTAATGTCATTGCATTATCACTCTGTAATGAAAAGTATTTTAAAGTGTTAGATACACCTGCTTTTGAACCCACTACCATCTGAGCCAAAAAAGGAATGTATCAATGCATTAACACGTGCTGCCACAGAGTCATTTAAGCAGCATGTGTATTTTATAGACTCAATACTGTCAGGCTTTAGCAATGTGACACGCGTTTGCACACTGTTTACCTACACACAAACATGTCTATCTCACATGCATATGCAGTTTGCTATCAGTCGTGCAAACCCGCTGCTCGCCTCACTATGGAAATGTTTATATTATGCTGTATTACTGCTCTTTACTGTCCTTTTCCTGTGTATGACATCAAATTACATGTGCGGATATTACAAACTGAGGGGCTTATCTAACAATATGTTACATATTTCCAATACATCCATCTGTTGCCACCCCCAAGCACTGCAACCCTGGTGTCACATTACTTTTTCCTCACATATATCAAGCACAATACAAAATATAATATCAAATGTTGTGTACTATGCAATACACATCAATCTGGTAACATGCAGAACTACAACTATTGACCCATATTCCTAAAAACACTTACCTGCAAGGCTAGGGAAGGAATCAGCATGGACCATATCCACAGGGACATAGGTGACCTGTTACACACTTGACCCTACCCATTTTGTTTTTTTCAAGGGTAAAGCTTGCTTACTGAACCTTGTGGACTTCTTGGATACTGACTCCCACAGACCTGGATGAGGGTAACAGGACATACTGCCTATGTTGACTTATCCAAGGCCTTTGACACTATCTCCCAGTCATATGTCATACTGAAGATCTAGCATGTGGGAATTAAGCCATACAGTAGTACAAGGATAGACAACTGGCTCACTGACATAATACAAACTCTCAAAGTGAGGGACTGTACCTCCACCAATAGCCAATTACCATCAGAGTACCACAAGGATCTGTGCTGGGCCCTCAACTGTTTGCAAACTACTTCTATGAAACACAGACAACGGTGGATAGCCTGTGGTTTACCAAGTTTGCAAATGACTGGTAGCCGGATGCACAAATGCAAAGTCCCCCAATGATGGTAACATATTACAGAAGGAGTTGCCACACGTAAATGATTGGTGCCAAACACACAGATTGAACCTTAAAGCATACAATGGCTCATTGTCCATGAAGTACTCCTGCTATACATAGCACCCCTCTAAGCTCAAGTGCAGTGTTGTAATACTCAGAAACACATGATGATAGCAATCTACACTTTCATCACTATGTGTCCACAGTGGTGACACACACATGCATTCTGCATTGCACACATCACATATATTGACATCACATCCAACACCAGGGTGGTCATATGTCTGCTGTACTCTACCTTTATCAACCCACAAATTAAGTAAAATTCTCCCTTCTGTCTATACCTCACCAGACACCTTCAGCAATTGGAGAAAACACAGGGTTGTGCCTGGGAGACTCAAGGACATCCAAACATGAGATACATGGAAAGACTGAAATACCTATCAGTGTACTCAGTATCATGTAGGCTGCTGAGAGTTGATCTATGCCTGCCCTATAGAGCAGTCTCAGACCCTGCCCTACTAGAAATGCTGTACATCTGCAAATCAAATGGTACAAGAATAACTTGGCCCAGCATTCTCAACCTAGCCTATGACATAAACAGAACATGCTGGGGAAACAGATATATTCCCCAACAACTCACATTCCTGTGTATTAGGCTCCCACTGCATGTGAATCTGTACTCCTCAATGACCCTGTTCAAGTGCAACCGTGACTACTGGTTGGGTGAATGTAAAGTCACCTCTGAGGTGGCACCTATGTCCCTCATGGACAGGGGCAATTTATGCTTCTCACAAAATTGCTCTGCTAACAATGACCATCCAACTATTCTTAATAAGAATCCTTGTGTTTTTACACAGCTAGGCTTCTAAACACCATTGGGCCATGGGGCTAGTAGTCTCCTATGTACATATGAAGCTATGAGCCAATGCCCCCTTCCTCATGTCCCTCCATACACATCTTCCAATGATGTGTAACTAAACTGTGCTACGTTTGTCACTGTGAGCTGTCATATATCTATTTGTGCATACCTAGGTATTAGTTTTGTTGCATAAACATTACTGTCCGATGGCACAAAACCCCCATCAAGGTGTAATACCACATGTGAGTCCACAATACTCCGCACTATATATGCTCTCCTGTCCTGTGCCTGCAACATGTACATTAATATTTAAAATACCCTGGTGGTTCATGTGGCATTCCATGCAGTCCCAGTAGTGCAATATGCTGGAGTGTACACATACACTGTCCTGTCCTATCCCTGCAACATAATAGATTAATATATGAAAAACAATGGTAGTCTGTGTGGCATTCCATGCAATCTTGTTAGCCTAGTATGCTGGAGTGTACACATACACTGTCTTGTCCTATCTACACAACATAATACATTAATATATGAAAAACCCTGGTGGTCCATGTGCCATTCTGCGCAATCTTGGTATCCCTGTTTGCTATGCAGTAACTAAGTTCGCTATATGTATTGCTTTGTATAGTTTCCTGGCCAACACGAAACCCTGCTTTTTAAGTTTGAAGGCAAGCCGTGGCATGAATATTCATTAAATGCTGCTGTTCACTGCTCAAACACGTAAACTCCATGCAGGCTTCATGTGAAGCCTACACTGAGTTTATTGAATCCTAGGGTTAGTATGCTCTCTCTCAGTAAAATGATCTGTGAAGAAGTTTCGAACCCTGCATTACCTGCACTGCAAGCTCAATACATTTACACATTATGCCACAAAGATAGAAGTGTGACAAGTTGAATTTCTTCACTAAGTGCTGTTCAGACTGCTGAGGAAAACATTAAACTGACAGTCTTAATTGCGCTATTGATAGAAGTACAAATATAATTTGCCAGATTATACCTTGGGCTACAAACTGCTGTTCAATGCGACTGACCACTGTTAGTCAATGGAGTGCACTGCTAAATGGTATGCAAATGATAAAGGATAAACAGGAAAAAATGGAAACAAGTACTCTAAATGTATACTCCCAATGTTTAATCAACTTTGTTATCTTGCAACAGGAACCAGTATGGATTTGAACCCTCAAACAAGGGTAGTAAAAATAATTATTGAAGAGTATTTCTCATATTTGGCACACAAGTAGATATAGATTTGCAAGGAGAAAACATGTTTATATGTACTGATAATGTGACATTGTATCAAGTCACATTGAAAGTGCAACAGAAACAAGTAATAAAGGTTATCCTTTCTCATTTGACAGTAAATGTCTGGAAGATTATGATATTACCAACAGCTAAGATATCCATGTAGTCATACAATATTAAATAAAGACTATAAAAATACTATAGGTGTATTCTCTCTTTTGTTATGGTACTTCATTCCCATATCAATGCTTTCTTCATTGCAATTCTATTTCTGTGCTATTGCATATGTTATTGCATCAGTGTTTTAAAGTACTTCATTGAATATGAACAACATTTCTTGCTAAGGGACAATAACTGTGGTGATTAAAGCCAGAATTTGAATGTTAGGAATGTTGCTTTTCTAAATCCATTATTGTGCTTTCAGACTTTTTGGTGAGTCTCTTCTGTCTGACAAACCTCAGTAAGTGTACATCAAAGAGGAGAGACTGTGAAACTGTAATGGTTCCTGCAGTCAAAGTAATCATAGAAACCTACAAGCCATCAGCAGGTAACATTTCTCAATGTTCGTCCTTGCTGTGTAGGGCATGTACATGCAATCATGTAGCACCTTACTCCATGTTTACATTCCTTAAACTTAGTGCAGATTGTGATATTTAGGAATGCTAATGATTTAACACCTCATTTGCATACTCACAGTGCTCACAGGGTTGACTCTGCACTATAGAAAAGTAGTTGTGCAGCTAATGCTCTTGAATCATACTAGGGAGACTATTTGGATCCAGAGAGCTCAATACTGCTAAATAAACACAACTTTTAGAGAATTATCTACTTTCTACACTACTGAAATGACAAGGTGTGTTACTATTTCTTACATAATGGTTTTAATGTAGCATTAAAAGGTGAATTGAACTGACTGATCAAAAGCATTTTATCTTAATGTTGTTTTTATCACTTTATTTTGGCATACTCATTTTTGCATTAACAAGTATGCTACAGAATGCTACATGACATATTTTTAGGTTGAATTTAATTGTTGTTTGTACAGTTACTTCTGAGTGTATTATAACTTTCTAGAAAGGTCTGGCATTTATGCCTGTGTTAGCAGAACAAAGAAGGGTGTTGCTTTTATGGATTTCTACCTGACTGCCCACCACAGCAGTAGAGATGGCACCTATAATAGTTATCTTCCATTTCTAATGCTACATTGTGAATTTTGTTAATGCTGCAATGCATTACACAGTAAAACATGTGGTATCTGCATTACAGAACTCCTATAGATTGTTATTGATATTTGATTTAGAAATATTTTTGGGGTGGGGGTTGTCTTACTGTGTGTAGTGATAGGGAGCATTAACTTTTAAATTGTTTTGTTTTGTGTGCATGATGGATGCATATGTTCACAGATAACTGAGTTCACATCCATCCTGTCTATTATATACTTAATTATGTGTCTATTTTCTGTTTCATCTCATACATATGGCACCCAAGAAGAAATCTGTACCCCACAAGCCACCATACACTGATGCAGAAAATTAGGTCATTATCCAGGCCTTACGTTGACATGGAGATTATCTGTTAGAGAGAGAGATAGAGGTGACTAATCTGCCTGAGACAGTATATGGGATCAGGTCATTAACATCAATGCTGTCTGAGGGCATAGGGAACTTACTGCCAGATACAACACCAACCAAGTGATATGATAACCTCTGCTCATGGTTGGGTGGCTGCAATTGCCTGGGAACAGGTGGCTATGGGAGGTGGTCCTGCTACTGAACCACCACTAAATGAAATAGAGGAGTTCCTGTTCACTGTCAGAGATCCAGATGGCTTGGCAGTGGGTTTCCACAGAATCCTTGATGTTGGTGCAGGTGTGAACAACAGACCCAGAGTGTCACCAGCAGACATTTCAAGTAAGCAAAACACAAGTGCCATTGCTTTATCTTTATATCCACATATCTTAGACATCTGATATACAGAGTCAGCAATAACTGTGTCAGACAACACAGTCATAGAGAAATACAGGAGGGGTTTGGGGGAGGGGGCTCTATCTGTTCACTACATTTTTGAATGAGAGCATTTTTAATCTGCACATGTGAGGTGATTGTTCTCTTCATCTTGTTTCATTTGCAGTATGATGCTTAGCCTTCTTTTCTTTTGCTTTTCATTTCCCTTTCCTCAAATACAGGGACATCAGGATTGCAGGCTGCCAGCTTACCTACACATGGTAAGCACACATTTAATTATAGTTATTACTATATATAAGGTAGATTCAGGTCTATATAAGATTAAAATGTGTGTTACTTTAGTATCTGTTAGAGTTTAACATAGCTTTCATGTAAGAAAATTGTGTAATCAAATTTATTCTCTGTTTCACTGTTTGTTGTGTTAATTAATAACCAAAGAAAGTTGGCAAGGCAGAAGCACAAATAAAACTAGTAACCACAAAGAAATGCCTCTGGTATGGTACCTAAAGATGTCACATAACACTCAAAGGCAAAAGTAAACCAAACTTTTATTACAGTCATTAAATACTTTCATCTTAAAATAAGATTTTTTTCAGTTCTGTGATGTCTTTGGATACCATAGCAGAGGCATTTCTTTGTGGTTACTTGTTGTGTTTATTGCTTATTATCATAGGTGATCCAGAAAGTGGTACTATGGAACTTCTACCAGCTGATGTTACAGTTGTACTAGTCTCTGATGATGATAGTGGCTATGAACAGGCACAGTCTGGAGATACAGAAGGTTAGTCTGGCACTGAGATTGTGGGTCCCACATTCCCTGCCCGTATTTTGGACACAATCGGTATGCCTACTCATATTCATGACATGGAGACCTCTGACATAGGACATGTTGTGGGTGACACAGTTAGTCAGGGTAGTGTGGTTACTCCAGTTGCAGCCCTGTTAGCTTCTCCACATAGCTATTGTGAGGGCATGGTGCCACATGTGAGGGTTGGTAGGGGTGCTCTGAGGAGACCTGTTGTCCACTCTCTTCCTGATGCTGGTGTGTTATTAGCTGCTGCCAGACATATGTGTAGAGTCATAGTGGTGGCACAGACACATTCCACCAGGGCCTAGGAAGAGGTAGTGCGACTACTAAATGTTGTGTATTCTGATGTGTGTGACTTCCTGAACCATGTGAGTGTAAATCTAGACAGAATGCATAACACAATGGATCAGGCAGTGTCTGTGATGGAACATCTGTTGCGGGAGGGTGGACATCTACTGGCCAGAGAGTCACTACATCTTCTGGTGCTAGTAGGCATGGTCATGCAAGATCCTGCTCCAATAGTGACAATGCATCAAATGCTCTATCAGTGATTGCAGTGTCCATACCTAGACATGGTAGACATGTCTTTGACTTACTCAGGAGGAGAGCTTGTCTAGCAGATATTGCTCACATTCAAGTAGCACCCTGATTTCTTGCCAGGGGTTTGGAATTAGCAGTGCAATTCCCAGCAGAGGTGGTTCTCCTGTTCAGGGACAACTATGTTGAACTGACTAATTGACCATGTGCATCTCACACCTGTAAGAGATGTCAGGACATAGTGCTAGCATAGTGCTTGATTGTGTTCATACAGACACACACACAAATGTGCACACACACACACACACACACACACACACACACACACACACACACACACACACACACACACACACACACACACATTGGAACAAAAAAATCACTTGTCCATACCACTTTAACACATGCAAGCTATCTAAACAGTACTGTTGAGTGCTATACAGCTGTTACTTGCCCTGAACACTGTATACTTTAATAGATGCATGTGTTCTTACTTGCACACACTCACTTCTTTGGTGTCAGCCTTGCCCTCCTACCCCCACCACCCTGTGTAAATGATTATGATTGTGCCCTTCCCTTTGCATATACCTTTGTGACTTAGGGTTACATATATGTCTGTGTGCACAATGGATAGCTGATGCTTGCTTATTCACAAGCTTGCATTTATCAATATGTATTACAGAAGAAAAGGTTTTGATTTCTTGCTCCTACTCATTTGTGAATGATTGCTTCTATAATTGTTGAATCTCATTGTATTTCACTTAGTATTGTCATTAAAGCATTGGAAGCATTAGGTTTTTCAATCTTGTTTCTTGGTATTGTTCTGTAAATGAGGGTATAATTGACCTGTTCCATGTTTATAGACAGTGGTCAATTGAAATGCTTGATGTACACCATTGTTTCTAATAAGTAACTGTATATTACAAAAATCTGACAGTGGAGAGATTGCTGACATAACTGTACACCCTAGACACATGTTCTGCTTAGGGGTATATATATATTTCAATATGAGAATAATCAGTTATATAACTTTTTTCTTTACAGGTTCCATACTTACCTTGTCATTACTGCAGGTACAAATTGTGTCCTTAGGGGTTGTTCCTGTCTGATGCATTCAGTACACAGCCATTACATGGTTAAGCAAAGGTTGTGGAGTTTGACAGGCATCCATTTTCCTGTTGTTATGTGCATAGGATCTTAGGCTTTGAGCTACATAGTGATTGTGTGTGCTATCCTTTGTCTCTTAGCCTGATCCAGGGCATACTGTGCACACCTCCATCTGCCAGCACCATCTGCAGCTGGTGGTTCTCCCTCAGACTGTTCATTGTTACCTGCTGCTACTGGCCCTGTGTGTGGTCCTTGAAACTGTGGTCCTGCCCCTTGCTATCCTTGCTGAAGCTGTTTCCAAGAATTATATTGTGTAACATGGCACAGTCTGTAAGTATTTCAACAGAGGTGCTTAGGTCATACTGCAGCTTATCTCCTGATGTGTCTAGACACCAGAACCATGATTAATGCAAGTCAAACACATGTTCTATGATATTCCTAGTTTCAGCATGGGCTTTATTGTATCCTTGCTCAGTGGAGTTGCGTAGGTTACTCATGGGTGTCATGAGCCAGGGCCTCAGTGCATAACCTAGATTCTTTACTAAATCCCTTGAAGAATGTCTGATGTACAGCTCACAAGTCTACCATATGTGTGAGTCATGGAAACTTCCTGAGTTACCTGCACAGACATTATAGATAATCTATTTTGCACTATAGACAACCTGACAATTTATAGAGTGTTTGATGTACTTCTTGCCCTGTTTCTCAGGTGGGCCATTTGTTTCTATGTATGTGCAGTCTATGGCCACATCACTTCAGGGGGGAGCCATTTATAATCTTGAAATACTGAAATGTCGAATTTCAGTATCTCTAGACTATAAACCCGAATGTTTAAAATAGCGAAAGTTCATAATCGCAAATTAGAATATCTAGAATTCGCAGTTATGGCCTTACGCTATGTGATGTCCGGGATTGTGTGTTTATGCTGCGTGGTGCCATGTGTGGATCTTGGTGTTTTGTCAGGTGTTTTGTAAGGGATTTGAGTGGGGGTTAGAGTGTGTTTGAGTGTGCTATGTTTGATGTGTGTGTGAGGGACTGGAGAATGTGCGTGTGTGAGTTTGCTTTTGTTTCCTGCTTGTGAGATCTTGGAGTTAGTATATATAAGTAGAGGGGGCAGGGGGCACAGGGGGGCTTGCCCCCCTGTTTATGTGTGTATGAGTTGTGCATGTGTGTAGTTTTTGTTTGTTTATGTTGTGATATGGGTGTTGTGGTGTATGTATCGTGTAATGTATGCAGTTTGGTGTTTTGAATTTCACGGTTTTGAGCTCGGGGTTTTGTAGTTTCTGTGTTTTGTAGATTTGGTTTTATAGTTTCAAGATACTGAAATTCAATGTTTCACTATTTCGAGATTATGAAGTGAATCCCTTCAGGGAAGTGACTACTGCATAGATTTCCTGCATAGGTATTGCTATATCCTGTTGGGTTCATGAGAAACAGATGTGCTCCCTTTCATGTAGTAGCACTGCATTTAAAAACTGATGCAATATTTTAGAGGCTGATGCCTGTGACATCCATACTATATCTCCTGTGGGTCTCTGAAAAGTTCCAGTAGCTAGTATACATAATTCTAAACATACCTTTGTTTTCACTGGAATGGGTTCTTCACGATTTCCCTGGGGCCTGAAGTGGGGACGGCAGAGGTTGCATTTTTCTCCAGTGTTTTCCTGTCCACCCTGCATCTCTCAACAGTTTCTGTGTCATGTAGTCCGTAAGTCAAATGGGGCCTAAACACCCTTTCTTCTTCTTACCCAAGACTGTCAGTGGCAACAGCTCCCTGATTTAAAGCCTATTATACATACAGCATAATAATAGCATCAGCAACCTCTAACATGCTTTTCTTTCTAACTGTAACTGTGCTGTATTCCAAGGAGGT
>NC_056725.1:1275771832-1275809332 GCF_019279795.1 Protopterus annectens | reverse complement strand
AATTATGGCTCCTAGTTTGCAGTCATCTGCGAACTTTGTTAGCCAAAGACCTTCTGTGTTAGCCTGTACTTCAGAGAAGTAGATACCAGATACCAAATAGGAGAGGACCAAGGACTAAACCCTGGGGTATTCCACTTGTCACTGGTCTGAAGTCGGATATGGTGTCTGCTACTTTCACAGTGTGGGTTCTGTCAGTGAGCCAGTTGGCAACCCATCTTGTGACACAGGGATTTATACCTAGTTTAGTGAGTTTATCTGTAATTCCAGAGTGGGGGATAGTGCTGAAAGACTTGGCAAGATCTAGATAGGCTGTGTGAACCACCTTACCCTCATCTACGGCTTTGGTGACTGCTTCAAAGAAGTCTATCAGGTTTAGGATACATGATCTGCCTTTTACAAACTTGAACCGGGTGGGGTCCAGAGTTTGAAGATTACGAATGTCTTTGTTTATAAGTTCCATGATGATACATTCCATGGCCTTGCAGACCAGGCTTGTCAGGCTAATGGGGCAGTAGTTCCCGGGGTCCGTGGTGGCTCCCCCCTTGTGGAGTGGGATAACCATCACTGTGCGCCATTCAGCAGGCACAAAGCCTGAGGTGAAGCTATGATTGAACATGGTAATTAGGTGGGGTGCCAGTTCATTCTGTAGTTCATGTAGAACGCGGCCTGGGGTGTTGTCTGGTCCCATGGATGCTGTGTTCTTCACTTTGGAGAGTGTGGTTTTTACCTGTGCGGCCGTGATTACAGGACCTTTGTATTCTTCCAGTATAGAGATGGGCTCTTTAAGGAGTAAGAGAGGGGTAAAGTTAGCACTGAACCTATCTGCCAGGATGTTGGCAATATCAGTTGGGTCTGTATATTTAGTTCCATTGTGCTGTAACTCAGAGCAGATCTCAGTATTGCCACTGAGAGTCTTGACATAGCTATAGAATGTTTTGTGGTTGTCTTTAGAATCAGTGGCAATTCTGTTTTCATAACTACCTTTGGAGGATTTTATCAGGGATCGCAGCTTCTTACTGAGGCTGACCAGGGAGCTCCTCCACTCATGGGATTTTACTCTCTTTTGCAACAGTTTTTTCCTTCTGTTATACAGTATGTTTATGTCAGGGGACCACCAGATTGGCTTCCTTTTTTTGGAGGATAGCATCTTGGTTCTGTTTGGGGTAGCACGATCCATGCACTCATGTAAGTGCTTATAAAATGCAATTGTATAGGATTCAGTAGTCGTAAGTGTGTTGTCCATCTGCATGGGTGTCATGAAGTTCACCACTTCTGTCTTAAGAAGCATGAAGTTGGCTTTGGAGAAATTTTTTACCATGGTTTTCTTAATGGGGGGTGGAGGCAGGATGTGGATATCTAGGGTAATTATCTTATGGTCAGATCAGACCAATGAGGCATTGACTTCAGGTGTGGAACACCGGTTACTCATGTTGGTAATGACTACATCTAGGATATTGTTGCCTCTGGTGGGAGTGTGGATAAGTTGATCAAGGGCATTGGAGTTTATGAATTCCAGAAAACGTTGAGCAAAGGAGTTGGTACATGAGTAGTTTTCCCATTGAATGGTGGGGTAGTTGAAATCGCCCATTATTAGGGTGTTTGGTTGACTCCTAATATTTTCCAGTACATCAAGAAAAGAGGAGTGGGAATCCTGGGGCATGATGGGGGATCTGTAGCAAGCTATAATTTGGATTGCAGTTTTGCCCAGAGTTAGTTCCACTTGGATAACCTTGGTTGCATTATGCTGAGCAACTTGCCTGGAGGTGTGGATATCCTTAATGAATATGGACACACCTCCACCTTTGGTGTTCTGGTCCAGGTTACATGGCCGAAAAGTGTGGTATGAGTTATAGCCTGGTAGTGCAGGAGTGCTCTCTGGAGCCTTGAACCAGGTCTCAGTCACTGCACAGATATTGATGTTCTCCATTTTAAGGAGTGCCTCAAGTGAGTGCATTTTGAGATTTAGACTTCTAGCATTGAGTAGCATTACCCTCAGTTTTTGCTTGCCTGTTCCTGTTATGGTGGTGAATTTGTCATTTGAACCTTGCCTAAAAAAGGCACTATAAGGGCGGCAAGAACCTTAGCCAGTATCCGGAATCCCAGGGGTGACAGGTGCAGGCCATCTCTGGCAAAGCATCGTGATCTGTCGACCATCTCATTCCAGGCAGACAGATACTGGATCCCTTTAGAATGACACCAGAAGCTTAGCCAATTGTTGAAGTCAACCATTTTATCCTTGTAGTGCGGCATCATTCTGGGTGATGGCAGAATGCTACTCAGGGCTAGGGTCATACCTGCCTGGGCTACAAGATCGGAGAGCTCTTCCATGTCTCTTTTCAAGTAGTTCAGGGAGATATGTCTCAGGTCGTTCACACCAACATGGACAATGACAGAGTCATATTTGTACTTGTGGAGTGACCTGAGTGCATGGGTTATGTGGTGGATCCTGGCACCCGACAGGCAGCTGACAGTAACCTTCTCCTTGTTTAGCCTGGTGAGTGGGACATCAGTGTGCCTGACTATAGAGTCACCTATGACTAGTGTGCTGGGTACATTGTTTTGCCTTATTGGCTGTGGTTGAGTGGCACACTGAGTCTGCGGCTATGTGTCATTTGAGTTGTGTTGGGGGTGGAGGTTGCTTGCATTTCTGCTTTGGATGTCTCTGTTGCTTGAGCAGATTATTATTGAGAGCCTCTGCGAATGTTTTTGTGTTTCTATGTGTGGATTTTGGTGGTGTAGATTTAGTGAGACTGTGATGAGTGTGGTGTGGTGCAAGTGTTTACCTTCTCATCTTGACTGTCAAGTTCAGTCTTGGTTGGAGAGAGCTTTACCTCCAGTTTGGCTAGATAAGTGCATCTCTCACAGGTTGTGGTGTTGGGTGGTAGGAGGACAGGGTTGTCTGTGTACATGAGGCAATTTCTACATTGCCCCAAGATGCCCAGATTCATCAGATAGACAGGAGAGAACACTGGGAGCTGACCCTTGGGCATGCCTAAATAAAAAAACTATTTTCCTCTAGATAAGTGAGGAAAGTGAGTACAAAAGCTGTTTTTCTCTAAGCAAGTGAGGAAAGTAAGTACCACAACTGTATTCCTCTAGGTAATGAAGAAGGTTGAGTGCTGTAGTAATTAGTAGGTTATTTAGTGCTTACAACAAGTTCTGAACAAGTGCTGATCATGAATAAGCAGATTCAATATATATATATATATATATATATATATATATATATATATATATAAATCATAATCTGAATGATATGATCTGGGAATACATTACATTTAGGAGAAAAGTCATCCTTATTCAAAGAAAATAAGGTTTACTTAAAATCAGTAAAAATACCTTATTGGTGAATTTTGTTATATCTTTATGTGGAGCATGTTACACAGGGCCTTTCTAACACACAATAGAAAAACAATATTTAGAGAAGAGTATTGAATGCTGTAGATATACACAGGTTTGTAAGGGTAACCTTATTTACAAATTTATTGGAACAAAACTGAAGATTTCTTCTAGGTCTTTATGATGTGATAAAGTTTCTTTAAATAAATTATTTAATACCCAAAGATAATCAGATATCCAAAGAAAACTATTAGATTTTATGGGTAAGTCTAGCTGTGGTGAGGAAAAATATAACAAAGAAATTTAAGAAGTGTTCTCCACCAGAGTTTGAACATTTTTGTCTTCTTTCCAAGAGGTAGCACAGGGAGTTGTCAGCATAAACAGAACATTTTCAAAACATCTTATAAATAATTCAATGGCTTTTTTCTCTTTGTCGCTGTTAACTTACAGAATAATACCTCCTCTAACTGAAATAATTCAAGATTGTCCTTTAGATGATTCAACTTATTAATTAAAACATATGTAATTTTGATGTGAATTCATATAGTTAGGCTTGATAACAATTCCATTTCTTTTTTCAGTCACATAGGGCAGGATTCTCAAAACCTTTGTGTAAGAGTTAACATGTCTTACACGGAGGCTGCAGTTAAACGGTATGACGTCAGCATGCCATGCATATGCATGAGGGCATGCTGAATCACACCCTAGGCTAACATGGTCCATGTAGGAAAGTAGGGGGGTGTCCGAATGGCGAGTTCTGCAAAGGGACATGCCCTCAGAAGAGTCAGAGTCCTGAAAGTAAACTCCCACGAGCGAGTCCGGGGAAATGTCAAGAAACACAACACCACACATGCCCCCACAGACTATAAACCCAACTGTAATGTAAAATGTAAAAATAACAGTTTAATTTTTTTTTTATAATTTCAAAAATGTTTGCCTCTAGTTGCGCTCGGTTGCACGGGTATGCCCTCCGCTCAGCCACAGTTAGCAGTCATTGAAAAGCATATAAGATCTAAATATGCAAATTAAGCCAAGTAGCAATAGCGTAGCGGTAGAGATGTTGGCCAAAGAGGAGGTAGTCATGGTTCGAGCCCCCACAACATCATTTTCTATTTTTAGTTAAATAAGCATGAAACAATCCCCTGACATATATGTATATATATATATATATATATATATATATATATATATATATATATAGATATAAAACTATAATTTAAGTAAAATGTAATGAAATGTGCCATGTATTTTTGAAGAAATCTGAGACAATAAAGTAAAAAAAAATGTTATAAGTGCCCATAGCTGAGCAGCGCTCTAACAAGCTGAGTATGACTGCTTGCAGGTGAGCAGCGGTTTAACAGGTGTAATATGAGTGCCCGGAGTTGAGCAGTGCTTTAACATGCTTAAAATGGGTGCCCATAGCTGAGCAACACTTCACACAGCGTAATATGCATGCTTATAGCCAAATAACGTGTTACCCAGCATAAGCCATTTGCGCGGAGCTGCGCAGCGTGCCAACTGGCTTACTGACGGGCAACGTTGAGCAAGCTGTATCAAAACCGCCTTTACACAGACACACCTCCTAGCCTGTCTAGACAGTAGTAAAATAAAAAAAAGCAATAGCCAGGCTCAAACCCAGGATACTGTGCACCATAGTCAAAGTACTAAACCACTAAGCCATGACAGTTGCACTGAGAAATGCAGTATTAGCATATATATAGGAATGAATGGAAATAGAAGCATGACAAAGCAGGTTTTTATAAGCTGATACATGTCCAAAATGGCCACTCACAGATAAGTGCGGGAAAACCGGCATATATAAGCCCCATAGGTGGGTATACACAGCATAACTGATTGTGGAACCCATTTGCAGTCAGGATGGCAGGTGTAGGAGAGAGCAGTCGCTTCTGAGCACAGAGGTGGGGTGTTGAGGAGTCCAAATATATGGTTTGGCTCCTAGTCCACGATCATGAGGCTCAACTCATGCAGGGCCGGGTTCACTGGGGCGCATACAAGGCAGAGGCATGGAACCAGTTGGTACATGATCTTACCAGTGCCACAGGCATACCAAGGACTGGTGAACAGGTCCATCACCACCATGCGGATCTGAAGAGACATAAGCAGGACCAACTGAACCGTTGGATCCAGGAGGCCTGGCAAATGCCCAACGCCCCACTACTGAGTAAGTATCCATGTAATTAAGTACGTAAGAAATTATCTTAGCCTATATTATGGAGATGTATGTTCCAATATTACTTCATTTATATCACAGCTGCAGGTGTCCGTTCTATGAATCGGTGAGCCTATGCTGATAGGCTGGTGTGGTTGCGCCACCAGGCAGGTTAGTAATTATTTTGCTGGAATTGTCATAGAATATAAGTGAGACAGCTTGTAAAAGAGTTCAGTGTTGTCACATATTAATAAAGTTCAAATAAGCCTAGAAGAAAGATTCTGCTAGTACTGTATGATTAGATAAGTGATGCAGCCTGTAATCCAGAAATAAACATTAAACAAGTGTGAAATAGAGATTTTCCACATGTATTGTAATATCAGATAACTGCTTCAGCCTGAAAATGACTGGTGAACAATCTACAGAGGATAGACATGTGTCAAATACATCCCCTTTTAAAATCTGCCATATGAAATAAGTGAGTCTGTTGGAAAGGATTGTTGTAACAAGTAAGAAATGTTAATAATGCCTAGAATTCAGTACCATCATGAATTGAAAAATAAAACAAGTGAGAGTGTGAGAAAGAGGTATGAATTGACCAAGAAAGCTGTAATAAGTCTGAAATAAAGTTATACTGCAGTCAGTACATTATGAAATGAATGAGACAGCCACAACCAAAGAGTGAAATGGGTTTAAGAAAGTACTGAACCTGGAATGTGTCTATCCCACAATTTGGATATGTTGCTGTAACCTTGCAATATGGGGATAGTATGGTTGTATGAAATACTGAACATCCACAGTTGTCTAGAGCCATATAAATCAAATGTAGCAGGATGCTGTACCTGAACACAGCCAGATATGAACATGTATGAATAAAAATGGAATGTATATTAATGTAGCAGTAACATTCCCACCACCAACATTCCTAAGGTTACATATAGGAAACTGTACTAAGACATGTAGGGTATATATATCTGCAGCTACTAGAAATGTACAGCATATGTATAGGTAGTTTAAGTTGTTAATGTAATATTTCTTCACCCTACCCTATTTCACAAATAATGCCATTCCACACCAAACTGGGTATGTGTATTCACAATTAATTCCCATGGACATTTGTCCTGTTGGTTCATACATATCTGCATGTACGTTGATGCATGTGCCCTGTTCACATATCCAAACCTGATGGCCTGTTGCCATCAATCAACCCTGCATGCTGTTGGATTGTGTACTGTTGTTCTAACTATGCTTTGTGTTATACTTGCTGCTCAATGTTCGGAATTCATGGGTGTTTGGTTAATGGGAATACTGATGCATGCTGTTACAACTAATTTTGAATGGTGTTGCTTGTTACTAACCCAAAATGTCATAAAATACTGCTAAACATAGGACAAGAGGGAAGGCGGGTTCCAGCTGACCCACCTCTCCCACCTTAGCTGGCGAGTGCACCTGGCACTAGTGCCCAGGCCGGAACCTCCTCCGGTGGCCCTGTGCCACCTTCAGGTGGAAGCGCTGCAGGGGATGGGGCTCATCCCCCCTCTGCAAGCGTGGCCAGAGGAGAACGTCCACTCACCCCCCAAAGTGTCCGGTCTGTGGTGCGTAGCGAGATCAGGCATTCTGTGCTTGAACCCCTACATCAGCTTGAGGCACGGGTGGCGCAACTCACGGGTGTGCCTGCCCGTCCTATACAGCCCCCAGCACAGCCCAGTCCTGGGCAGTGAAGGCGCAGTGGTAACAGCCCATGGGTGGTGATCTCAGTTCCGCTGTTGTCATCTGTGGGCTCATGGGCTCGCGATATCCAAACATCCGTCCCCATCAATTGTGTTTCCCCCCACGTGTCATACTCCGCCCCTGTATGCGTCTTGTTTGTCTTGTCTGTTAACCTCCCCAACCTACCTCCCCAAATATACCTACTTCCTGTACCTCACATTCCACTCTCACCTGAAACAAAAATAAAAAAAGGGCACTCTGTTCCCACAAAAATATTATGCCCCATACATAGCTGCCTATTTTGCAGACATGTCTGCTGGACATGTCAACTGATAATTAAAATTGGCTGTACAACATATTTTGTTGTCCTCGCCCCTCTCTCAGGGGTGGAAGGTTTCAAATTTCACACCAAATTACACACATATGCACAGCTGTTGCTGATAAAGAAATGAGCAGCTATGGGCCTTCCCTACATCCTTCCTGCAAAACCGAGCTTGTTTTCCTACTGTCCTACCCTCTTTGTGCCCCCTTTTTCACCACTTTCCTATCTCCCCATTTTCTTTTCTTTAAAAGAAATTAGCACGGGTGTTAGTGAGAGTAAGCACTTTTAAGCAGTAGTCAGCGGGTGTGTGCTTGTGTACGCTTAGCTAAGCAGCACTGCGCATGCGTGAGCACCACGCAAACCCACTTACAACTGCTTAAAAGTGCCTTAGTCACTCTGAATGACAAGGCCTGTAGTCTGCTCAGCAGAAAAATAAAATTCCCCCGTCTCGAACCCAGGACCTTGGAAACACTAGTCTGCATGACTTACCCCTATGCCATAACTGATATACAAGAACTTTATGCTGAAAGCAATATATCATGAAATAGAAGGACTGAATGTAAAGGGAATATAGGAAGGCTATTACACAAAGCTTGTTTCTTGTATCTTTACTGGCAATTCTTGTGGAATTGCATTACATTAGTGTGATAAGAGAAACAGCCATGCTAGTAGGTAATAATGTTACAGTAGCACCTTGTAAACCCCACAGAGTATCAGAGCAGGATAAACACCACCATATTTGAATAGGTAAGAGGCCAGACCTCCCAACTGTGACTGATTTACAGGGATGTCCCTGATTTGCAAACAAATGTTAACTGTGCCCCACTGACTCCCAGTGAAATGTACTAACAGTAGGCAGAAAGGTGGGGAATCCCATGTAATGTTAACTGTCAATAAGTTAAAGTAGACACTACTTGCATGTCAGAAATGGTGTAGTAATACATATGCTCAAAATACCCCACAGTCACAACTGCAGAATATCTGAAATATATCACGGGTGTATCCCACTGATATGTACCATTCTTTGAGGCTGCTCAAATATATACCTGAGAGTATCTGAGGCCTGCAAATGTCAGAAACACACAGGCATATCAGCCTGTCTGCTGTTACACACTCTGCGAATAGCTGTAGAACTGCTTCCACAAGCACACTCTCATGTAGGAGTACAACCCAGAAATATCAAAGGATGTAGCCATCTAATAAACTAAGGACAGTATAGCAGTTTACAAGCACTGCATGTGCTTGATATTCATAACTGTTAGTACAAAGTACAAGGCCCCACTACTGCTCAGCAGCAAAATAAGATACCCTTGTAAGTGTCAAACCCCACACCGTGGCCTCACCAGACTGCATGCAGTGCCACCAAACCACACCAAACATATAAGAAATTGTTGCTGAAAGAAATATATCATGCATTACAAGGAGTGAATGTAAATGGAAAATAGGAAAGCCATAGCAACACATTCCAGTAAAGACAAATAGCAGGCCTTCAAGGAGTGAATGTAAAGGTTAAATAGTGAAGCCATAGCAAGAAATTACAAGAGCTACTGTTATATACCAGTTAATCCACAAGTCCCACAGGAAAGTACATACTCCCATGTAAACAGTATTAGCATTATTAGGTGTGAGTTAACATACACACTGAGAAGAATGAACTGGAAGAAGCAACAGTCAGGTTTCAGTACAACATGCATTTCAGTGGCTACAACACAGCCTTACATATGAGAGACATACCAACCTTTTGACTCACACAACAGTGTCTACAGCAAACCAGCATGGTCCCCACCTTGAAAAACTGAAAGGCCTACGCCTACCTAACCTAACATTTTATAGCACTGTCCTGAACTCACAGTGAGAACTACAATTACCACACAGCAGGCTGCATGCAATTAGTAAATGCTGGCCAACAATTGGTGCAGAGGCCATCACATGCACATGTGCAGATACCTACAAAAGCAGCCTGTACTCCCAGTCCACACATGCAATAATATCATGGCAGAAACTGGAGGGAGAGAGAGAGACAGACAGACAGAGAGAGAGAGAGAGACAACAAAAAAGCCATCAAGACAGCAGCAAGCCAGCCAGCCAGCAGCAAGCCAGCCAGCAGCCATCCAGCAGCAAGCCATCCAGCAGCAAGCGAGCCAGCCAGCAGCAAGCCAGCCAGCAGCAAGCCAGCCAGCAGCCATCCAGCAGCAAGCCATCCAGCAGCAAGCCAGCCAGCCAGCAGCAAGCCAGCCAGCCAGCAGCAAGCCAGCCAGCAGCCATCCAGCAGCAAGCCATCCAGCAGCCATCCAGCAGCATGCCAGCCAGCAGCAAGCCAGCCAGCCAGCAGCAAGCCAGCCAGCCAGCGGCAAGCCAGCCAGCAGCCATCCAGCAGCAAGCCATCCAGCAGCAAGCCAGCCAGCCAGCCAGCAGCAAGTCAGCCAGCCAGCAGAAAGCCAGCCAGACAGCAGCAAGCCAGCCAGCAGCCATTCAGCAGCAAGCCATCCAGCAGCAAGCCAGCCAGCCAGCAGCAAGCCAGCCAGCCAGCAGCAAATCAGCCAGCCAGTGGCAAGCCAGCCAGCAGCCATCCAGCAGCAAGCCATCCAGCAGCAAGCCAGCCAGCCAGCAGCAAGCCAGCCAGCCATCCAGCAGCAAGCTATCCAGCAGCAAGCCAGCCAGCCAGCCAGCAGCAAGCCAGCCAGCAGCAAGCCAGCCAGCCAACAGCAAGCCAGCCAGCAGCAAGCCATCCAAAAAAGCTGTCAGAAACAAAGGTAATGTAAACTACATAATCTAATAATCTACATACTGTGAACCCTCCATATATGTTAGCAGTCTTTATCTATATGTATATGAAGATGTACATAGGGCAAGGGACATAATGCAACTGTTAGTGAAGGCTAGACATACATATGTAGTTGAAGGTTGCTACGTGCACATATCAATGTAGGTTGTAGTACAACGTACAATGTACAATGTAGGTTGTACAGCAATGGATGTTTAGAAGTATGTTAGTGTGTGTATGTGTATGTGTGTATATATATATATATATATATATATATATACATACATAGAGAGAGAGGTATGTATAAATAGATAGACATATATAGATAGATAGATAGATAGAATATGTATATACATATATATGTAATAGACGCATACATATATAGATATCTATAGATACATACACATATACAGACAGATTTGAATGTCTATAGATATGTATGTATATGAATATCTCTCTCTCTCTCTCTCTATATATATATATATATATATATATTTATCTCTATATATATATATATATATATATATATATATATATATATATATATATATATAGACTGAGAGAGGCACATGTGGGCAGATGTATTGCCACAGGTGCCTGGTGACAAAGGCATGGACTGAACACCAGTGTGGATACTGGAGTACCATACCCCATTCCAAAACACTTTAACCACTAACTACCACATAGGTGGTTGCCTGCCTACTACTGGAGGTGTCAGAAGGGAACATGGGAAACAAGTGTACAATAGCCTCCCCTTTGATATTCACAGTGGCACACTAGTCTTGTAATCCCTGTACATGGTATGTGTCATCACAAATGGTGTGTCAGCTAGGGAAATTTAGGTCATTGTACCCCTCTACACCTCACAATGTCCTACACGGTATGTACCTCCCATGACAACTACAGCAAGGGAAAAGGACACAGACATACCTAACAAAGAGTGATAATGCCCTCAAACACATTCCCTATGCAGAGTGACTGACAAAACCACAGAGTGCCTTTCATACTACCTACACAGAGGTTACCACTGCTGGATATACAGTGTTATGTCACACCCATACCAGTTGTCCAACCGCCATGGTAACACCTCACAATCTGTCCAGCCTGAATGACCTATGTCCCTCATCCTTGTCACCGCAGTAAAGAGCACATGCTGGAGGTACAGGTTCCTATCCACAAATATGTCATACCCTGGACTAAACCACCCAGCATTAACAAGCAAGGCTCCTTATTAGTAGATGTCAGACATACCCATGATGAATGTTATGCAGATAGGTAATATGCCATATGAGTCACCTCTGTGTAACTGTGTGACAGGAGCAAGTACAATCACATTACATGTGTCCCAAGGGGCAGGGTAGCATAACACTATGCTGCCGTAGGCCCAGGGCAAATAGCATAGTACCTACCTATGACATAATGCACACACACATGTAGTCATTGCAATACCAACTATGTGAGGTGGAATGAGTGTGCCACTGACTGTGTGCAAGGTCTGTAATGGTGTGATTGCTCAGCATGACTTTGTGTCTGTCATGGTAGTGTGTGTCCTCGGTGTGAGGCCAGAGAAAGATGTGTCAGTTATTGGGATACAAACATACTACATTGCCATATGTTGTGCTGTGGTTCCCTGTATATGACTGCGGTGTAGGTAAGGGTATGGCAGCAAAGACTAGGGTGGATTACCAGTGAAATTGTAACTGTGCATTGCATGCATTGCATGGGATGACAATATTCCCCATCCATTAGCTTGATACATACCCCCAGTGTGAGGGTGCGCATTGGACCTCAAACAGTGTGCCGAGTGCTGGTGTATACTAGTTTGTTGTATGGAGTGTGGCAGGCACTGTCACACAGTTGTTGGCTGAGCACAGATATGTGTTAATTTACATGTGTAACCCCTGATAGACAGACAGATGCTATATATGGCAGTTCAGTGATATCAGTAGAGTAGAGTATTATGTGTGCCATATTACTTGCTCACATAATTTTCTTTTCCTTCCAGGGCAATTGTGCATCAGCGCAACCCCTGTTATTCAGCTGCAGAGTATGAGGAGATACACCAGAGCCTGGTGCGGGATTTTTCCACACTGTTTTCCTGGACCAGCCAGAACCAGCAGGAGAGGGCTGCACTGTGGCAAGACTTTGTCCGTCGGGTAAATGACATAGGCATGCATAACTGGACATATGAGCAGGTACACCATCACTGCAGTGATTTAATTAGAAATGTCCGTCAGCGTGCGTCTGATATCCACAGCCAACAGCTTGCCACAGGTGGTGGGGTACCTATCCACCCCCCCCACCACTAGACTGGAGGAGGTCCTCTTAAGTGTTGGTGGCTCCAGGCCAACAACAACAACATCCACAGACATGTGTCATGATGGAGGCTGGAGCCACCCAGCATGTGGACATGGAGTGTACAGGTAACATGCCATATCTGTAGTTGAGTGTTGTCTGCACTGGTAGTTTATGCATGTGTGAGATGTGTACTGTGTGTGTAGCTGTTATCCTGGAAATTCTTGTGCAAGATTGATATTCTGAATATCATCAGTACACCTGTGAAAGCCAACTGTTGTACTACTGTACTGTATCATACTCACAGTATCAATGGCACAGTTGTGCCCACTGACAATAACTGTCTTATTTGTGCAGGTCCCTCTGGAGTAACAGCAAGGCAGCCAATCCATGCTGGTGAGTGTGTAATAACAATACTATTAATACTAATGATAATAATAGTAATAATACCCTCAAACAGTATTGTGTATGTGTTGGATTGCAGGTGTGTGTGTGTTTGTATCTCATGTACTGAGGAGTGTGCATGTGTGCACGTGTGCATGTGCCCATGTGCATGTGTGCATGTGTGCATGTGCCCATGTGCATGTGTGCATGTGTGCATGTCTGCATGTGCCCTTGTGCATGTGTGCATGTGCCCATGTGCATGTGTGCATGTGTGCATGTGCCCATGTGCATGTGTGCATGTGTGCATGTGCCCATGTGCATGTGTCTCAGGGTCTGAGGGAGCTTAGAGCACATCGCACTGCTATGAATGACACTATGCGTGACGTAGCAGCTGCCATCCGTACTGTCGGTGAGGTCATTGACAGACGTTGGGTGGACAAATTAGACCTGTTCCACAACTACATGTCCATGAGCCAGGGCAATGCAGGACGGTTGAGGCGTCGACGTGGACGTATGCCAGCAACATCAGCAGCTGGCAGTTGTTGCAGATGACAAGAAACCCGCAGCCGCTCCCATAGTGCCAGTACCAATCCCAGCAATGCTGGGTCTGTGCTGTCATCAGACCGCCCTAGAAGACTACGTGCATGTAGCTCTGGACAGTCCCAGCAGGGACATGTGTCCAGTCATCAACCAACTGCTTCTGATGACAGTACCCAGTCTGGCTTAGTACCTGATACTGTCCGTAGCACCCCTGCCAGGCACAGGTACCATGTTCGTGGCCAGAAACAGTGATCTGTATGACCTGGCAGGTACAGTCTGTGGCTGTCCACAAACACCCGTATATGGCAGCCATGAGGTGGAACTGTGTGCATGCATACACACATGCATAATGCTAACACCTAGGGCTAACATATATACACACACACACACACACACTGCATCAACGTTGCCCCATGTTGTACTGTTGTCCCTCATTAACACACACACACATACATGTCAATTGGATGTGTAAATGGCAGACTCTGGCATACCAAGTACACATCCTGTGCATATGATGAAACTGTGCCACCTCCTGCAATCTGTAACATTGATGCAGGAACAGGATAGCATGGTGCTGATGCACAGGGTGATTACATAGAACTGTAGTAATATTATCATGCCGTTAACAGTACAGTGTAATGATATCATTGTGGGTATATCCCGGCATGCCTGCATTAACAGTATGATTGTCATTGTAGCTTTTTATACACCAGTGTTAATTCCAACAGTGTAATGTCTGCACATCTTTGCATTCTGGTGGTAAGGCTGAAAACACAAACCCACCTACATAGGTAGCACAGGGGAGAAGAAAATGGAAGTAATGATATTCAATTCCAGACATGTAAACCGCAAGATGCATGCAGTCCAAACTATACTCAGCATGGAGAATGTTGATATCTGTGCAGTGACAGAAACCTGATTCAAGGCTCCCAAGAGCACCCTAGCACTACCAGGTTACACCTCATACCATGCTTTACAGCCCCAAAACATGGAACTAACTATGAAAGGAGGGTGAGTATCAATAAATGTCAAGGATACTCACACCCCCAGGTTGGTGCCACAGCATGAAGCATCACAGACTATCCACGTGCAACTAACAGTGGGTAAAACTGCCTTCCAGTTCATAGCCTGCTACAGACCACCCCCCTAATCCCAGGAAACCCACTTGACCTACTTAAGAACACATGAATGTATGAAGGTGTCTCCAAACAACATTATATTGGGCAACTTCATCTACCGACACATAGACTGGGAGCATTACTGTAGCTCCAACACCCTAGGCCAAAGGTTCCTAGAATTCATAAACTCAAATGCTATGGAACAACTTGTTACCACTCCCACAAGAGGGGAAAACATACTGCACCTGATCATCACCAACATGGGGACTCTATGCTCCAGACCAGAAGTGTATCCCTCACTGGTAAGATGACACCATAGAGTAATCTCACTGTATATTCACATACCAACCGCAGCCCCTACACAGAAAACCACAGTGAAAAAGTTGTGTAAAGCAAATTACACACAGCTGAAAACTGAGACAGAAGTGGAATCCTTCAAAGTCCCTGGGCCTGTGGAAAATACGGCCCACACTGCTGAATCCTTTATAAACGCATTCTATGAACACCTCCAGGAATGTACAGATCATGCAATTCCAAATATAACCAAGACCCAATCCTCCAAAGACAGGTGTCCTTTCTGGTGGACCCCAGCCACATAACAGAAAACAAAAGAAGGAGGAAGCTACTACATGATCGACCAATATCCCACAAAGGGAAGGCATCTCTGATCAGTATTTGGACAAAAATTATGGGCACTCATAAAATCGTCTAAGGCCAGCTTCAAAAGAAATATTGCACAAGACACTAAGGATAATCACAAGGCTTTCTTTACTTATGTTAGGAATCTGGGTGGGAATTCCCACCCAGATATGCTCAGAAGTTGTCCTAAATGACACAGAATACACTTAAGCCACATACATTGCCAACATAATTGCTGACAAGTTCAGCACAGACATCTCACCCCCTTCCCCACCACAAGGGCAAATATATATCCCAGCAGAGTGATGCCCCCCTGACATCTGAGATGTTCAGTCGCCCTCTCCAAAGCAGAAACACAGCATCAATGGGAGCAGACAGTGTCCCAGGCTGCATCCTACATGAACTCCAAGAAAAACTAAACACAAACATAAAACTACTGTTGAATCCCAGCCTTACTACAGGATATGTAGCCAAGGAGTGGCGTACAACAAAAGTGATCCCTCTCCACAAAGGTGGTGCCTCAACGGATCCTGGAAACTATTGCCCTGTACACCTGACTAGCTTGGTCTGCAAAGCTATGGAAAGGATCATCATAGACCTCATAAATAAAGTTATTGGGGACCTACAGACACTGGATCCTACCCAGTTTGGCTTTGTTGAAGGCACATCCTGCCTCTTAAACCTGGTTGATGTCTTTGAAACAGTCACCAAGGGCAGTGACAAGGGGAAGGTGTTTAACACAGCCTACCTGGACCTCGCAAAAGCCTTCAATACAATACCCCACTCAGGCATTATAGAGACGCTCACCAGCATAACTATCAACCCCTATGTCACTAGATGGATTGCAAACTGGCTCATGGACAGAACACGCATGGTCAGAATTGCTGGAGCCATGTCACATTCCAAACCGGTTACAAGTGGCATCCCACAGAGTTCAGTCCTGGGACCTCTCTTGTTTGGTATATATTTCTCGGAGGTACAGGCCAACACAGAAGGACTGTGGCTGAGTAGGTTCACAGGTGACTGCAAACTGTGCGCCATAATCAACTCACCAGCCAACAGAAGCATCCTACAAAAGGGCCTCATAGAAACAGACAGCTGGTGCCAGAGCCATGGCCTCAAGCTAAACGCCAAAACCTGTATAGTCATCCCCTTTGGCAAAAACTAAGTGCCCACAACTTAACACATAGGTGGTAAGCCATTAAGTACTGTACACATGATTAGGGACCTGGGGACCTGAGTTGATAGCAAACTGTCATTTGACAACCACATGGTTGTAGTGGTTACACAGTTTATATAGGCCACCTAATCATGAAGGGATTCACAGCTAGATCACAGGAGGTCATTGTGCCTCTTTAGTCATCCCTCATCAGGCCCATAATTGAGTACAATGCCCCTTTTGTGGTATACCTTACCAGACACCTGACCTGCAGCAACTGGAAAGTCCACAAAAGTACCTCACCAAGGGGATCAAAGGGCTCAAACAGATGCCTGACATATAGAACCATGTCCAACCTGGAATTAATGGACATGCTGCACCTCAGAAAATCCAAATCCCATGGAGGTATGTGCTCGTGACACTTGCACCTCAGCACTTACATAAATAGGACATGCTGTAGGGACAGATTCATAACCCAGAGGCTCCCTTCACTCTGGAATAAAATCACAACCCAGGTTAGGCAGAGTCCCTTAATGACTCTTTGTAAGAGGAATGTTGCTGAGTGGATGGGAGATTGTAGGTTTACCCCGGTTATCACTTCTGTGTCACTGTTACACAGAGGCTGAGTATACTAACCTGGAAAAAGGCCATATCAAAATTCATTTAACATGGGTGTCAAAAGACAAACACAGTCTGGCTAGGCTTATAACTGCCCTAGGGCAGATAGCCTAGTATGAACCTATGAACCTATTACATGATGTATCCTCAACTGATACACAGATGTGGGAAACCCAATGTCAGTGATATCCCTGCAGTACTACACTATACCAGTAGCCATTCTTACTGAGCCACACACATCCCTGTGAAGAATGCTGTTTGGCATATAGCAGTCTCACGTACATACCAACACATTAGCGATATGTTAATCCATGACTGGAAATGTATACAGTGGCCTACAATGCATTCTGCACATGACACACATGACCACCACATGGGTATCATACAGATGGATACATGTTGTCCATGCCATGCTCTATTACTGCAACACAACTGTAACTTTGTCATCAGCATGTACTTAACATAGTATTCCGGTAGTACCATGTAGGTGGCAGCACCCATCATGTAGAATGGGCAATGGTGTGTACATGTGGACAAGTGTTTTCTTGTCTATCCTGTGATATTCACATTTCCAAAGGTATTGTGCAGTCCCTTGGTGTATCACCTAAGCAAGAAGGTGTCTTTATGCATATCAGCAATAGTTGCCATACACCTACACTGGATGTCCATTACTTACAGACTTTGCTGTGTTATAACATGTGTGACATATACTCCAGACATGAACCCTCACCCACATTAATATATTACAGCTTTCATGAGTGTGTGTCATCCAGTTGGCCTAGGACACAGATCACTGCAGTAGCCTGCATTGTCAACAACATACATGTATGGCGTACAGTCTGGGAATCTGCAGGACATGCTGGCACAGGTAACAACTGTATTCACATGAGGCAGGCTTCACACATAGGAACTATTTAAGGTCACAGGTACATATCTCTATGTGGCACACACATACCTAATGTGTGCATTGAAATTACTGTTATAATTATATGTTATACCATAATAAAAGCAACACCCACCACACATTGACAAACTGTGTGCCAAAAACACACATGGCATTTGTAGGATTCAAACCCCTACCTAACTATGTTATGACACTTGAGAGCGAGGCATTAGCAGAGCATGCTATTTGCATTACTGGGTGGTTTCTCTTCTCCTGCTATACTTATAGGGTGCTGACATCATCAGTCTCTACAAAGAGGAATGTACATCATGTAGTGTGTTATTCCAGTTGCCAAAAGGTCCATTTCTTTCAAAGAGAATTGCACACACCCTGCCCCCCCACACACTGAGCATTTGCAGGATTCAAACCCCTACCTAACTATGTTAGGACACTTGAGAGAGACACATTAGCGGAGCACGCTATTCACATTACTGGGTGGTTTCCCTTCTCCTGCTATACTTATAGGGTGCTGACATCATCAGTCTTTACAAAGAGGAATGTACATCATGTAGTGTGTTATTCCAGTTGCCAAAAGGTCCATTTCTTTCAAAGAGAATTGCACACACCCTGCCCCCCCCCAAACACACACACTGAGCATTTGCAGGATTCAAACCCCTACCTAACTATGTTATGACACTTAAGAGAGACACATTAGCAGAGCACGCTATTCAAATTACTGGGTGGCTTTTCTTCTCCTGCAGTATTTATAGGGTGCTGACATCATTATTTAGAAAGAGGTATGTACATCTATTACTATCCCTCAGTATGGGGGATAGAATATATATGCATTAACAGACGCCTACTTCAGGGTCACATATGCACATCAGCACTGCCAGGTTATGTTTTATTCCATGTTTCGTGACCACAGGACTTGTAACACACAACACAACCAGGGGGTGTATCCATATACATCACAGATACACACACCTCTCGGTTGTTACCACTGCACTAAGCATGACAGGCCATACATATACAACTAGCATTGTGCAAAACTGACTTTTGGTTTGGTGTGTAGTTCAGACCACCCCTCCCATATCCAGGAACCACACTTGGCTTCCCTGGGAACAGTGTAGGATATGAAGGTGCTCACATACACCATTACAGTGGTTAACTTCAGGTACAGGAATATTGAGTGGGGGAACTACTCAGGCCTCAACAACATCACCCTACAGCCAGTACAATTTGTGAATCCATGTGCTATGGCAGAACCAGTCACCACAGCCACAAGGGTAAATACATATTGGACCTGACCATCAGCAAATGGGGACTCTATGTTCCACACCAGAGGTAGACCACCATTGTTAATATCTGACCATAACCAACTTTCCCTGGACGTCCATATCCCATCCCCACCCCAGGCAAGGAAATCACTGCAAACAAAGTATTTCTCAAAAGCAGACTTTGCACTTGTGAAGACTGGGGTGGAATACTTCAAAGGCCCCATGCTGGAGGATTATACAGCCCAATCTGCAGAATCCTTTACAAATGCATTCTATGAGCATCCGGAAGGTTTGCATTGATCATGCTATCCCAAATAAAACCAAGACTCCTCCACAACAGGAGACCTGTCTGGTTTACACCAGCCATATATAAGCTGTACAACAGAAGGAGGGAGCTAATGCATTACAGAGCAATATCCCACAGAGGGAGGACATCTCTAAACAGTATTGGCAAGACACTTCAATCCCTCACAATCATCACTTGCAAGTTTTGACAGTGAAATTGTCCAGACACTGCAGATAAGGCTCCCCTCAGTCTGGAATTGAATCCCAATTAATGTTAGACATAGCCCCTCGCCAACCCTCTTCCAGCAAACTCCAGCCACATGGATGTGACATTGCAAATTCAACCCCTGGGATCTCCACTGTGTCCCTGCTTGATGGAGGCACAGCACACTAGCCTTAAATGGTGCCTTCTGTGACCTACTTTACAGAGGCACAGTAGGCTACTGTACTGGGGAGGCAGACGCCAAATACACTCTGGCTAGGCTTATGTATTCCCTAGGGCAAACAGCCTAGTATTGACCTCTACACCCATATGTTTATGTTTCAGATGCACAATATTTGTTGCTGATAAACTGTTTGCAGGTCTTTATTGCCATAGCTTTCCCTGTTTCTATGAACAACTTGTGTATCTGTGGAAGATGTTTGAATATGAGAGGGTTCCACTATATTACTTATGTCTCTGTTGTCATTTAACTGTGTGCACTGGGCAGATTGCAGTATTGTGGTAGGTTCCTGGCTTAACACATACAAATGCCAGATATGTGTGGCCAACTGCTATACTGAGACATGGCCTAAGTGTGTGAGCATGCCCAGTTCAGGCTTTCCATGGTTTGTTGCCTGACATATGTCTCATTTATCAAAGTGTGTGAGCATGCCCAGTGTGACCTTTCCATATGTTGAGATCTGAGGTCCACCACATTTGTGGTTGTGTGTGAACTTGAACAATATTTGACATTTATAGTTGTGTGTTGGAAGTCATGTTGTGTTCTTACTGCCCAACTGCTTTGTGTCTGAACCCAACAGGGATTATGCTGTGCCTGCAGGGTTTCCATTGGATAGTTTGCATACACTTGTCAACATTCTTTCATACTGACCAAACACTGTAATATTGTATAGTGTACTGGTTCAGTCCTTTCACTGTGGTGGACAGTATCCTGGGTTTCAGTCCTATCACTGCTTTAAATATTCATACTGAGCACACCAGACTGGTTAAGGGCCAGTTGTGCAAATATGACCATGTTGCATTTTGTTCAGCTATGGCCTACTTAAACCAGGCTTGTCCAACATTAGTAGTGTATTCCGCAACTTGAGTGGACATTGAGAAACACTAGGCTATGTGCCCTAGGCCATTTCTAATCCTAGTCAGAGAGTGTGTTTGTCCTTCAACACACATTTTAACTGGAGTTTGCCATGACATTTTTCAAGGTTAGTATACTGTGCCTCTGTCTAACCGTGACATAAAAGTGATACCCAGGGTAAACCTACAATCTCCCATCCACTCATCAAGATTCCTCTTGAAGAGAGTCAATGAGGGACTCTCTGGCTAACCTGGACTGGAGATTACTCAAGAGTGGAGGGAGCTTCTGGGTTATGGATCAATCACTACAGCATGTCCTATTTATGTCAGTGATGAGGTTCAGGTCTCTCATGTGCATAGCTCAATGGCATTCAGATTTTACAAGGTGCAGCATGTGCATTGATTCCAGATTGGACATGGCTTTATACATCAGGCACAGATCGCCTCTGGGCAGGCAGTATGCCACTGTGTGGAGCTGCAGTTTGTTTAATCAGGCAACACATGGCATCTGTTACAGCCCTTTGATCCTCCTGGTGAGGTACTTTTGGGGTCTTTCCAGTTGCTGGAGGTGTCTGCTAAGGTACATCCCACAAGGGCCATTGTACTCAATTGTGAGCCTGATGAAGGATGACTGAAGAGGCACGATGACCTCCTCTGATCTAGATGTGAATACCTTCATGATTAGGTGGGTATATGAAATGTTTCTCTAACCACTATGGCCACATGGTTGTCAAATGCAAGATTTCTATCAACTTGTGTCCCCAGGTCTCTTATTACTTCTAAAGTACTTAATGGGTTAACACCTATGTGGTAATTGGTGGGCACTTACTGCTTTTCCAAAGGGGATGACTATACACTTTTCTGCATTTAGCTTGATGACATGGCTCTGGCACCAGTTGTCTGTTTCTATGAGGCCCTTTTGTAGGATGCTTGTGTCAGCTGGAGGGTCAGATATGGCACCCAGTTTGTAGTCATCTGCAAACTTGTTCAGACACAGTCCTTCCATGTTGGCCTGTACCTCTGAGAAATATATACCACACATGGGAGGTCCCAGGACTGAGCCTTGTGGGATGCCAGTTGTAGCTGGTTTGGAGTCTGACATGGCTGCAGCATTTCTGACCATGTCAGTTCTGTCCTTGAGCTGGTTTGCAACCCATCTACTGACATAGGGGTTTATATTTAAGCTAGTGAGCTTATCTATAATGAACAAGTGGGGTATTGTATGGAAGGCTTTTGCAAGGTCCAGATAGGCTGTGTGGACCACCTTCCCTCATCAATGGCCTTGGTGACTGTTTCAAATGACTCAACCAGGTTTAAGGGGCAGGATCTGCCCTTAAGAAAGCCACACTGGGTAGGGTCCAGTGTCTGTAGGTCCCCAATATCTTTATTTCTGAGGTCCATGATGATCCTTTCCATAGCTTTGCAGACCAAGCTAGTCAGGATTCTGGGGTGATAGTTTGCAGTATCCATTCAGTCACCACCTTTGTGGAGAGGGACCACTGTTGCTGTACACTGCTCTTTGGGTACATATCCTGTGGTAAGGCTGAGATTGAGCAGTAGTTTTATTTGGTGTTCAATTCTTCTTGGACTTCATGTTGGACACAGCCCAGGACACCATCTGGTCCCATTGATGCTGTGTGTTTTGCTTTGGAGATGCTGGCTGTTACCTGAGCATCTGCAATGTCAGGGGGACAGCACTCTGCTGGGATAGATATTTTGGGGGGGGGATTTTTCACTGAACCTATCAGGTTGGATGTTGGCAATGTGTGTGGGTTTGGTGTATTGTTTGTCATTTTGGACTAATTCTGAGCATATCTGTGAATTCCCACCCAGGTTCCTACCATCAGTTAAGAAAGCCTTGTGATTATCCTTAGTGTCCTGTGCAATTTTTATCTTGTAGCTGGCCTTAGAGGATTTTATGTGTGGCCATAGTTTTTTGTCATAATACTGATCAGAGATGACTTCCCTTTTTGGGTTTTGCTCTATCATGTAGTAGCTTCCTCCTTCTCTTGCATGGTTTGGTAATGGCTGGGGTCCACCAGGCTGGATGCCTGCATTTGGAGGATTGGGTCTTGGTTTTATTTGGGATTGCATAATCCATGCATTCCTGAAGGTGTTCATAGAATGCATTTATAAAGGGTTCTGAGGTCTGGGCCATATTTTCCACAGGCACAAGGGCTTTAATGGATTCCACCTCAGTTTGGAGGAGTGCAAAATTTGCCTTACACATGTTTTTCACTGTGGTTTTCTGGCCAGGGACTGGGGTCGGGATGTGAATATCCAGTGAGTTTACTCTATGGTCTGATCTTACCAGTGAGGGATACACTTCTCGTCTTGGGCATAGAGTCCCCATGTTGGTGATTATCACGTCCAGTATGCTTACCCCTCTTGTGGGAGTGGTAAGTTGTTCCATAGCATTTTGGTTTATGAATTCTAGGAACCTTTGCCCTAGGGTGTTGGAGCTAGAATAATGCCCCTAGTCTATGTTTGGGTAGTTGCAGTCACCCAATATAATGTTGTTTGGAGAGACCTTCATATTTTCATGTGTTCTCAAGTAGGCCAAGTGTGGTTCCTGGATTTAGGAGGGTGGTCTGTAGCAGGCTACAAACTGGGAGGCAGTTTTAGCCACTGTTACTTGCCCATGGATAGTCCGTGCTGCTTATTGCTATGGCACCAACCTGGGGGTGTGGTTATCCTTGACAATTATTGATAGTCACCCTCCTTTTGTAGTTTGTTCCATGTTTTGGGGCTGTAAAGCATGGTATGAGGTGTAACCTGGTAGTGTTAGGGTGCTCTTGTGAGCCTTGAACCAGGTTTCTGTTACTGCACAGATATCAACATTCTCCATGCTGAGGAGAGTTTGGACTGCATGCATCTTGCAGTTTAGACTTCTGGCATTGGGTAGCATTACTTCTAGTTTCTTATCCCTTGTGATACCTATGGAGGTGGGTTTGTGTTTTGAGCCTTACCTATTCAAGGCACTATGGGGGTGACAACAGGCTTTGCCAGTATCCAAAAGGCCAGGGGTGATAGGTGCAAGCCATCCCTTGTGGGTGGAGCATCATGTCTTGCTCAGCATGTCATCCCAGGCTGACAGGCATTGGATCCCCTTTGACTAACAGCAATACTTAAGCCAATTGTTGTAATTGATCATCTTGTCTTCATATTGTGGCATCATGCTTGGTGAGGGTAGTATGTTAGTCAGGGTCATCAAGTTTGCATATACTACATGGTGTTACATTGCTTAACACATGGCAATCATGCCTCAGGTGGTGCTGCAGGGCTGCCTATGTTGGATGCACATACTACACTCCCTGTACATGTTTGAAAGCAGGTTGTGTCAACTTAGGCATCCCTTTTACTATATGTGTGAGTCAGAGAGAGGTATCATTTCCAGGGTTCCTACTGAGCCAGTGTATGTGCTATGCGTTGCCTCTTTGCCAAGGCCAAGGCATACTGGGCACGCCTCCTTCTGCCTACTGGGGCAGGCTCAGGTTGTTCCTCCTCCGAGTCACGCTCTGCCTGTGATGGCCTTGGCAATGGTGGGGGGCTGTTTGGCCCGGGCCTATGCTGGTCCTGCTGCAGCTGTTTTCACAGAATCATATTATGTAGCATAGCACATACCATGACAATCTAGGTACATGTAGTTGGTGAGTACTGCAAGGCTCCCCCAGATGTGTCCAGACACCGGAACCGTGACTTGAGCAGCCCAAACACACGCTCTATTACATTATGTGTTTGTGCATGTGCCTCATTATGGCATTCCTGTTCAGGTGTGTGTGCATTTCTGATGGATGTCATCAGCCACGGCTCCAGTGCATAGCCAGCATCCCCCAGTAGGTGACCATGTGGGATGTCCCCATTGGCAAATGTCTGGTACAGCTGCGTCAGATGCCAGATATGGGAATCATGGTAGCTTCCAGGGCAGCCAGCACACACATTCAGTATTATGCCCTGGGCATCACACACAACCTGGCAGTTGATGGAGGGGAAGCCCTTGCAGTTGAAGTAGACCCTACCCCGCTCACCGGCTGGTGCTTTGATGCGTATGTGCGTGCAGTCTATTGCACCCACTACCTCTGGGTATTCAGCTATTTGCTGGAAGAGACGCATATTGCTGGCCAATACCTCACGGGAATTGGGGAAATATACATGATCACCGACATGTGCTGACATGGCATCCAGGAACTGGTGCAGTACCCTGGATGCTGATGCCTGTAATATCCCCATCATATCACCAGTTGGTCTCTGGAAGGTACCTGTTGGTTCTGTGTGTGAGGCGTGGCCTGCACAGCTCAACAATTTGCTGTAGGAGGTCTCTGTCCACTTTATAGCTCTCCACTATCTCCAGCTCATGTAACCCCTGGTAGGTGACCCTGGGCCTGTACACTCTTCTCCGTCTCCTCACTGTGGGCTGTCTGGCAGCATTTGCATTGTCACCACCCTCAGCATGTTGCATATGTCGCCTTATAACAGCTATGGCAGCCCCTAGCATTTTTTGTCTGAGTGAGGCTTTTTCAGTTTTAACTTCTAATAGCTTACAACAGTGTTGCATTGTCTCTTGAGAGAAACATACTGCACTGTTGTTTGCAGAGTTTTAAGTGCTGGGCTGGGCTACTGTTCTGCCTGTGTAATTGCCTGCTTCTGATTGTTTTCACCTGTTACCTCTGCTAGTATTCCATGGTAGCTTCCTACAATTTCTTCTGCTTCCTTTTTCCTTTCTGTTTCCTCAGGGGGGGCGACGCGCAAACAAGCGCAAACACGCTCACAGCAGCTAACATGTGTGCACACATGCTTAGATGGACTAAAACTTGCTTATTCGGGTTTAAACGCACGTACACCAGTGCAAATGAGCTAACAGGTCTTTAAACAAGCTTCTACATGCTTACTCCAGCTGAAACGCACGCACTCGCACTTACACACGTGCACCCTAACTTACTCGGGCCTCCAAGCGTGCACACGCATGCATGCGCGGCCAGCAAGAAACTTTGGTGTTATCCACAGAGTACACCTTCCATTTCTTGGTTTTCCCATGTCTACTTCTTGACACACCTCTTTCCATGATGTGTGACTGACAGCTTTCACATGCCACTCTGCTCCACTAAGCTGCATTTCTTTCATACATACCCCCCTGTGATGTCACCTATCTCTTACTCTGTTACTCCCCCTTATCCTCCTCCTACACTCCAGGGATTGTGCTCATTTGCTATGTAAAAGTGCGATTCACTATCCTAACACTCATTTACATAGGATTGCCTACTAATGCTTAGTTACATGTCTTACACTGAGCTTCCCCCCTTAGCAACCCCTAGTCGGTGGCCATGTTGTTTTCAGCCTGCTATTCCCTTACATTGTAAATTCATGGTTTGCATAAAACCCACGTTTGTGGGTTTTAAATTTTTATTTTTATGTTTTTTACAGTGCAGCCCATTTGTGCGGCGCTGCACTACGTTTAAAAAAAAAAAACATTTTTATTTTAATTTTCCATGGGGGTACGTTGCCAGTGGCCACATATTTGGCCATTGGCATGCTTCCTGGAACATATGCAACCTTTATTTGCAGCTGACAAGGCTCCATTGTGCTATTTGCAGAATGGTACTCAGTTGTCATCTGAGTACATTTCTGCAGATAACACGGCTCTTACACGGACAGGTTTGTGCTTCCTGGATCACAAAATTGCCTCATTTGCATGCCTTTCGGCTGCAAGTGAGGTAATTTGCATATCCAAGCTCTGTCCGTGTAAGAGCCGCTTTAGGAGCTCTCTTACATGCCCCTACAGGCTATTCGTGGAACGCTCGTCGGACATGATGGCTGCATGGAGTCTTACACTACTCTTAGACTCCGGGCAAGCCATCGTGAATCCTGCCCATATTTTATATATTACAAATAGTTATCTAAAATTGAATGTTAGATTCTAAAATTACAGTATTATTTAATGAATATGTTGTGTTGAAAATTATATATGATTATATATAAATTAGTTTCAAGTTCATTACCAAGAATAGTAGATTTATTTTTTTAAATGAAATTGATATATTGGGAATGTGTAGGAGAATAAAAATTAAACTGAATGTAGTAACACAGATAACATTACATTGGATTATCTATTATTTCAACAGAAGAAAGTTTGGGTTTGATTCATTAACAACAAGGCAAAGTGCATTTTTTGGGGGAGGACAATTTTTCAATAAAAAGTTTTTATCAAAGAAAGAAAGAAAGAAAGAAATAACACCAGTAGTTTATTTCAAGTCATTGCTGTCAGACATTAGTGTTGTCAGGCAAATGCATTGCAAAGTGTTAGGAGTGTCTCCTTCCCCACAAAAATATACATCCTTGTATTGGATTTAGATCGATTTATTTATTTATTTATCTGCTTATTTTTCTCGGCTGGCTAACTGCAGGTTTCTAAGAACCTTGGTTAGCACTGGTGCTACATTTACTTAAGTTCTGTTTTGTAAATAAGATACACTGTTAACTCGGGGGGGGGGTGGCAGCTCATGAAGAAGATTTCAGTCTCAGTATTCAGATCTCATGCTGGATTATGTGCTCTACATTTTTACTGGCCTACAGGCCAGAAGACCATTAATGAGCCTATCCTAAATTCACAATTGGCCCAAAGCACTGTCTGGTTAATTGACTTCCTCCATATCTCACAGTAAGTAAAGGCTGAGGGAATCAAATCCTATAACACAGGAAGTAACACACCAACAGCTCATAACCTTAGTCCACTGCACCATCTGCCGGACTTTTCAAAGGCTTTCCATCTTGTATCCGTACCACAGGAAACATTAGTATAACCTGCTGCATTAAAAAAGACAGATTAATGCATCATGTGCCCAATTGGGATCACAATTCTTTGAGACAATTTCTCAACTCTTGTAGTGCATATGTATGTAACCCTATAGCTGCATTACATTGCACATTAGGATAATTTTCCATTTCATGCTTAAAAACACTTTTTCTGTGGTCTGTCTGAGGACAAGAGGATATGTATCAGTGGGAAGGTTGACAGTGTAAGGCAACTGCAAATTCCTTATGGTCAGGAATTTCTATATACATTTGTCAAGAAGACCATTTATGATTTTCCAACTCAGATAAGACAAATACATTTCCAAACCTGTTCTTGGATTCCACAATAGATATAACAGTTGAAAGTTATGTCTTTAAGTTATGCTGTGGATTATGCCAAGGACAGCTCTTAATTAAAGTATACTGTCAGATCCCATAGTAGAAGTAGTTTTTGGTCTTGGTTAGCACTATCAGTAGAAGATCTATCGAGAATATCTGACTTCAGAGGTCAGCCTAAGTTCATGGGCTCCTTTAGTGGACCTGCGAGTATTCTTTAGTTTTTATTTAACACATTGGATATTATCCTTAAGAAGATGAGATTTGGATCTACTAAATATTTTAAGGAGTTTCTTTCTCTTGTTGTTTAGTTGATTTATGGCAGTTGACCAGCAAAGTGTTTTTTGAGTTTTCCATGATAGTTGATTTTCTAAATGGGTGGAAAATTATTTAGTGAATTCTACTGAGTATTGAGGTTAGAGGATGTATAGTCATAAGTGAATTTTAACATTTTATCACAGAGTAGGTTGAGATTGGCACGTATAGTTCTGTGATTTGTACTTGCTTAAGCTTCTGTGTTCAAGAGATTATTTGCTGATTGTGATTATTTTTAATGTAGTCTGAGATCATGGAACCCAGGAAAATAATAATTTCTGGCCCTTCTCCGAGTTACAGTTGTCTAGCGGTGGATTACATAAATTAATAGAGGTGTGAGGGTTGGCACATCATGCAGGGTTTAAGGAACTTGCTGCCTGCTAGAATGCTAATATGGGTCCTTGTTGGCAACAAATGCAGCCTTACTAAGCCCCAATAAATGTGTTTAGGTGCATTATGTGTTCAGGTTATTAGATTCACGCAACTGTTGCAAACCACTCTGTTTCAATGAGACACAGCAGGCTTGCTTGTTAGATGTGACTTCTTAAAAAAGGTATTTTTCAAATGAGACTATGTAGACTATATTCAAGACCATCACATCAGGAGCAAAATAGTGCAAGCTACATGGAAAGATGGTAATGGTCCTCAAAAAGCCAAAGCTGGGTGTAGCAAGTTCCTTAACAAGCAACAGTCTGCTTGAGTAAATGGTGGTGTGTGTGTGTGTGTGTGTGTGTGTGTGTGTGTGTGTGTGTGTGTGTGTGTGTGTGTGTGTGTGTGCGCGTGTGTGTGTGATCAAGAGTACCTGTTTAGTCAAAAGAGCATAGTTTTGAATCCTTCCACCTCCATTTGCCTACTGTGTGACATTGATTAAGTTGCTTAACCAGACAGTGCTTCTGCGTTGCCCCTGAAAAGGATCACTTTGCCCACTGGACTTACCAGGTTAATAAATAGTTAAAATAAAAATAAATAAATAAATAACTGATAAAAAATCTTCCCATTATGTTAGGCTTTGCCCAGAATTCTTAATGAAGAAGTTGATGGTTATTTTGGTATGCTCTTTGTAAATGTATGGCTTTCTGCAAGTTGTTACGGATTGCAGTTACTAAATAATGACAGACATGCGAGCTTCAGTCTTTGTATTCTTCAAAAATGTCTGCAAATACAAATCTTGTTATTCCAGCATTTTTGTAAGTATATAAGAGAAATATTTAAAGTTGATTCCTGATTTGGAGTTTTTGTATCTGATAATTGAGCTAAGACATTGTGAGGCAAAAGGAAGTTGCAATGGATTATTTGTTGTCTGTTCCTTATAAAACTTGTTGCATTTTGGTAGTGTTGTGAACTGCAGTAACTAAATAATGAGAAACATGGGAGAGTCAGACTTCATAACTCTTCAGAAAATGTTTGCTAATGCGAAACCTGACCTACTGTACTAGCAAATTACTAATTATATAACACTAATATTTAAAATCTGTTCCTGATTTTGGCTGTGTCTCTTCTTGCGCTAAGAGGTTGGGAAAGCATGGAGGTACAGTGGGTTACACTGTATGGTTCTCACAGCAGCAAGCTGAAATATGCTTCTATGTCATTATTTATGTATTTGTTCATTTATCTGATCATAAGAAAACGTGATGTTCAATATGAAACTTATTTGGTTGTGGCAGGTGCTGGTCATAATTTGAGACAGTAATATGCATTGACCATACACTCTAATGGAAAACCTTCAAACATATATTAATTGGTGGTCATTGGTGTAGACTGCAAAAGCTACAGACACTTACTCTCACATATTAGTGGCAGTGGTATGTATTATGAGAGTGTAGCCCTGTCTGCACAAGATATCATGGTAATTTCATTTTTTTTTGCTGCTACCAATAATAAAGAGCACTCGCTTGACTTGGTATTTCAGTTGGCTTCAGTTACCTTAAATTTATTGTGGATCCCGTCTCTTTGTCAGACAGCCACTTTGTCTACTTCCACGAAGTGCTGTCCAAAATTAGTTCTCTTGATCTCAAACTGGTCAGGTATAGGAATTTAAGAACTTTAGTTAAAAAAGGTTTAACTTCTCTACTTCACCTGTTTCCCATAATCAATGGTGCTGATGACCTTTTCTAATGAATTACTCTACAAGCTGTAAAATCTCACTTATATAACCTTCTCTTCATACATTTCTAGACTTAAACCACATTTGCACATAGACAGCATGTGTCTGCATGCACATCTGCACACACAAGCATATCATCAAATGACTGCTGCAGCATGTTAGAATCTTCCTTCCTTCCTTCCTTTCTTTCCCTCTTTCTTTCTAGGTATGTTTGTTTATTTACTTATGCTCATAGGTTTATAGGTATATACCAGTTTAACGGCCACTAGAGCCCATATAGGCCTTGCCATGCAACCCAAATATGACCCATACATTTGAGATATATATATATATATATATATATATATATATATATATATATATATAGATGGGGTGATTTATTGACTGCCTCTCTACATCAGAGACCATAGGTGCCAGGGTGAATTTCTGATTACCTACACATTGATCTAAGTTGGCTTGAACAGGATTAGAGAGGAGCTTTGCTTCACGTGGATGAAGAGCCTGTTCCAGAGAATGTGAATTCTCTGAGAAATATATCTGTCTCCCCATCATGTCCTGTTTATGTCACAAACAAAATGTAGGTCTTTTGATCTAGTAGTTCTGGTGCTGTTTGTTTTGTGGATGTGCAAAGGGTTCATCAAAATAGGTCCAGGGATGTCTTATATGCTAGGCAAAGATCACCTCTCAGAAGTCTGTATGATACCAAGTAAGGAGGCATGGCTTTGAGGTGCTCAGCACAGAACTTTGTGTTTACTTCCTGTATTCTTTTTGTAAGAAACCTGTGTGGACATTCGAGTTGCTGTATATTGTTGGTAGGTACATACCAAAGGGGGCATCATACTTTATGAAAGGTCTGGTGAGGGTGAGTACAATGGTACAGTGGCCTCTTTGGACCTAGATATCATTCCCTTACTTATAAGTTGAGTAACATTGAAGAATTTTCTTACCACCTTGAGCACCTCTTGATCAAAGGCTAGGTTACTATGTACATGAATTCTCAGGTCCCTGACTAGTGAATCAACTTTAGGGGTACTTTATTGATGATGCAGTTACCTGGAATGGCCAACATCAAAAAAGGTACTATAATGCATTTCTTGGCATTGAGTTTTAAGTCATGGTCTTGGCAGCAACTGTTTGTGGTAGACATTGCTGAAGGGTGTTCTCATCTTGGTGGGATTCAATGACTGCTCCCAGTTTATCATCAGCTGTGAACTTAGTCATCCAGAGGCCTTTAACATTGGCTTTGACCTCTGAGAAGTAGATGCCAAAGAAGGGCTGGCCCAGCAGGGCCTCCACTGGTGACTGGCCTCTTTGTTGAGGTGACCTCACTGATCCTAACCTCTTGGACCCTATCCATGAGCCAGCCAGCTATCAAACATGTTATAAAGGGCTTTATGCCTCGTTCCATAAGTTTTTTTTTACAATGTCTGGGTGGGGTATTGCATCACATACTTTAACCAGATCTAGGTAGGCACTATGCACTGCTTTCTCCTCATCCATTGCCTTAATGACTTTTTCAAAGAAATCCACTAGGTTCAATAAGCATAATCATCCTTTAACAAGGCCAAACTATGATGGATTCAGTGCCTGGCAGTCTCCTATGTCCTTGTTAATAATTTTCATATTAATTCTTTTCATGGCTTTGCAAATGAGAATAGTCAGACTAATGGGTCTGTAGTTTTCAGGATATGTGTAGATCCACCCTTATGAAAGGGGATGACCTTCATGGTCCTCCACTCTCATGGCACAAAGCCTGTTTTAAGACTAAAGTTAAATAGTGACTACAGGGGTCCTGATAAGTCATATTTGAGACTGTCCAGGAGGCACCCTGGGATTTTTTCAGGACCCATTGAGGACATGTTCTTGACATTAGTGAGTGCAGCCAGTATATGCTCCCTAGTTATAGATAGAGGAGGAATGTTTGAAGCTATTGTTGGGTGATGGTTGGGGTGAGAGAGAGTTAAAGATGGAACTCAGGTACCCCTCAAACCCATATTTTAGTCCAGACCGTTACATAGGTAAACCTGCTGTTTTGAATTCTTGTATAGGACTATATATTGCTTAGGACAATAACATTCTGTTATAAATATAATGTTGCATTTTTAGCAGGCTTGTCAGCATTGTTTATACAGGGAGTTCTGCCTTGATACATTTGTCTTTTTCTGCAGTGCACATTATTGATGTTAGTACAATGTCTTTTTTACATTTTCTGTATGTTTTTAAAGATGTTGCACATCAGATATGTATTCATTATGATGTTTTTTAGTTTTTATTTTTATTTTTATTTTGTGTTTATTTTTGTGTCTATATTTATATGATTATTGAGTATAACTCTGCTTTTAGGTAATGTGAGTTTAACTAGCACATAGTTCAATGATAACATGTGAAAAGGTTTGTGTGTGTCAGTGATTGAGTGGTATTTAAGTAGAGTGCAGTATAGTTGTTATTAGGTCTGAAGAAGTGGTGTTTCAACACCACAGAAGCGCTCACCAATAAAACTACTGTTTTTATATGCAGCCGTTGAGTAGTTCTTTGGATGTGTTTGTGGCGAATATTTATGGAACTGAATTTGTCCATTAACAGGTTTGCTATAGTGCCAGACTCAGTGAATGGGATACTATTTACTATAGTACAGATGTCTGCTGCCATTGAGGTTTATGACTTAGATGAAGAATGCCTAATTAGCCATCTTTTTTTTTCAAAACAAGTTTATTGTTTTAACATATAAGAGAAATATCATAACAATTTTATACAAATAATTAAAAATAGGTATTATTATAATATTCAACAAAACAACTAAAGTATTTACAAAGACATCCACTACAATCAGATCAATTAATTAAACTAAAATACCGTGCTATTGAAATTAGAATTTTTTTAACAAATTTTGTAAATTATCCCATACAATATAATATGATGTTTTTCTAGTTGTTCTCATTCTAATTGTGCTTATTTCCATATGACACATTATATTCATAACATTTTTAAATTCATTGAATGAAGGAGGTGTATCTGAAATCCAATTTCTAGTTATTATTTTCCTAGCCACTGCTAGGATAGACCATAACAAGGGAAGCTTAATCTTTTTAACACATTGAGATACAGGTGTGTTGAATAATAAGTACAATGTCTTTTTTACATTTTCTGTATGTTTTTAAAGATGTTGCACATCAGATATGTATTCATTATGATGTTTTTTAGTTTTTATTTTTATTTTTATTTTGTGTTTATTTTTGTGTCTATATTTATATGATTATTGAGTATAACTCTGATTTTAGGTAATGTGAGTTTAACTAGCACATAGTTGAATGATGACACGTGAAATGGTTTGTGCGTGTCAGTGATTGAGTGGTATTTAAGTAGAGTGCAGTATAGTTGTTATTAGGTCTGAAGAAGTGGTGTTTCAACACCACGAAAGCGCTCACCAATAAAACTACTGCTTTTATATGCAGCCATTGAGTAGTTCTTTGGATGTGTTTGCGGCGAATATTTATGGAACTGAATTTGTCCATTAACAGGTTTGCTATAGTGCCAGGCTCAGTGAATGGGATACTATTTACTATAGTACAGCTGTCTGCTGCCATTGAGTTTTATGACTTAGATGAAGAATGCCTAATTAGCCACCTTTTTTTTCAAAACAAGTTTATTGTTTTAACATATAAGAGAAATATCATAACAATTTTATACAAATAATTAAAAATAGGTATTATTATAATATTCAACAAAACAACTAAAGTATTTACAAAGACATCCACTATAATCAGATCAATTAATTAAACTAAAATACCGTGCTATTGAAATTAGAATTTTTTTAACAAATTTTGTAAATTATCCCATACAATATAATATGATGTTTTTCTAGTTGTTCTCATTCTAATTGTGCTTATTTCCATATGACACATTATATTCATAACATTTTTAAATTCATTGAATGAAGGAGGTGTATCTGAAATCCAATTTCTAGTTATTATTTTCCTAGCCACTGCTAGGATAGACCATAACAAGGGAAGCTTAATCTTTTAACACATTGAGGTACAGGTGTGTTGAATAATATAAGAGACTTAGAAATAATGAAATTATCTGTAAAAAGAGCCTGCAAAAATTCATTAATTGACTTCCAGTATTCTTTCAACTTCATACAGTCATAAAACATATGAGCCCAGTCAGCATTAATTTCTACATTACATCTCTTACATAGATTATCTTTATTATTAATTTTATTCATCATCAAAGGTGTATAAAAAGATCTATGTAAAAATTTCCATGTATAAAGTCTCGAGACAATGGAAGATGTAGTTCTATAAGCAGATTCAATATATATTGTTTATCTTGTTGAGTTGGTGGGTCCCCATTAATAGAGGTGAAATAATTCCAGTATGAATCTACATTGTAAAAAGTTTCTTGTCTGATAATTTTATGTATATATGAAAGTTTACCTTTATCAGAAACTTTATGCTGTAAATTTATTATCAAGTAATCAATCAGTTTTGGAATAGATTCTTTAACTGTTATAGACATTAGATCTATTCTATCAATGAGATGTTGTCTAAAGATCTGAACCTCTAACCAGCAAGTTTCTCTTAGATCAAATTCTTGTTTTAAGAAATCTAGATTTTTAACTTTATTATCAGATATCAGCTGATACCAGTACTTTAGATTATTATCTATAGCTAAATGAGCTCCTTCAGAAGTAGATGACATAAGCATACCCTGAGTATACATTATAGGGAATACAATAAAATTCCATTCCCTATACTTAGGGTGCATGAATATAAAGTTACGATAACTAATAATAATATTTAATGGGTAACAGGTGTAATAGGTGAAGTACAAAATTCCTTTAGCAACCACAACATGGAGTTATTTATAGTCATATTTTTATGTGTTAAGGAGATTTTCATGAAGTGCATACTAATTAGCTCCCAATAATCTTTCCATTTTGCGACATATGACCGATCTATTAATAAAGTAATAACTTTTATAATAGAAGAGATAATATATAAATTAAAGTCTGGAAAAGAAATACCCCCTTGAGACCAGCTATTAGTATGTTTCTTTAATGCAATCCTAGGTCTATTAGGTGCCCATAAGAAATTTAACATTAGTGTATTCAGTTTCTTGATAGTTATTTTTGTAGGTGAAAGTATTATTGATTGTATTAAGTATAAAATCTTGGGGAATATTATCATTTTAATAATTGTAAGTCTCTCCTCCATAGTAAAAACATATTATTCCAGGTATTAAAAGATTTTGTATATTAAGAAAACAGGTATTATAGTTATTATATATAATAGATTTAATATCTTTAGATAGTATTATACCTAAATAAGTTATCTGACCTGAATTGGGTACATATTTAGTAAAATCACTAATGAGAATATTTTTTCGTGTATATATAGGCAGTATTTTAGTTTTTTCTTCATTGAATATTAAACCAGAAATACTTTTTAAAATTCATCATTTTATCAAATAAAGACTGCATAGAAGAATTAGATCCTGCTGATGTAATTAGAACATCATCTGCAAAAAGTTGAATTTTTGATGTTGTATTTTCTTCTATTTCAAAACCCTCTATGTCAGTACTGTTTCTAATCAAATTAGCCCAAGGCTCCATTACTAAAGTGAATAATAGTGGAGAAAGTGGACATCCTTGCTTTGTACCTTTAAGAATGGGTATTTTTTGTGAAACATATGTTCCTACCTTAATATAAGCCAGCGTTCCTTTGTCTAAATGCTCAATTAAATTTACAAATGCATCAGAGAAATTTGTGCATTTCAGTAAGGTAAACAGATATTCCCAACTTACTGAATCAAATGCTGAACCTATATCAAGACTAATAAGTGTTAAATCTTTCTTTTTCCTATTTGCAAAATCAATTAATGTTAAAGTTCTTCTTATATTATCAAAAGTATTTCTATTTACAATGAAGCCCGTCTGATCTATGTCTATAATGCCGGGGATAATTGTCTTCAATCTATCAGCAAAAATACTCATAAACATTTTATAATCAACATTAAGTAATGAGATGGGTCGATATGAAGAACATCTAGTTGGATCTTTATTAGGTTTTAAAATTGGTGAAATAAATGTATATTGCCAAGATGGGGGTTATTAACTCAGTTTGGGCCAGAATAAAACCTTATGTATTAATGAATATGTAGTTTTAGAAAGGATTTTATATATCTCTGGTATAATACCATCATTACCCGGTGCTTTGTTTGATTTAAGCTTATTTATTTGTGTAATAACTTCTGTATATGAAATACTCTTGTCCAATAGTTTAATCTGTTGTTTATTAAGCTTTTATTCATGTTTGTGGTTATAAACTCCTTTATTTTATCTTTAGGTTCCATGTTAATGTTGTTATGGTTAATCTTGTGAAAGTGATTTCTAAATTCATCCAGTATTTCTGGTATACTAGAAACATTCTTCTTTTCCTTAGAGAAAAGATTTCTTTGATATGGTTTTGTTTATTCAATCTTTTTGTTTTATTTTTAAGTCTATGTAAGTATTTGGGGCTTATTGAATAAGACAAAACTTGTATTCTCTAAAGTTATTTTAACTTAATGAGTTAAAATTTCTTTGTATTTCTCATTTAGTTTGTTTATTTCTTCAATAACTTTCTTGTCCATAATATTTTCTTTATTATTATGTTTATAAGAGTCTAGTTTACTTTGAATATCTAACAATTCCTTATCCCAAGATTTCCTTTTATTATTATACCATCTGATACTTTGTCCATATAGATATGATTTTAAGGCATCCCAAACATAGACAATGGAGACTTCAGGAGTATTATTTATGTCTAGAAAATGTTGTACTTCTGAAAGTATATATTCTTTATAGTCTTTTAGCTGAGTTAAGTATGCTGGTATCCTTTTGATCTGAACATTATGAGTATTTTTTATCATGAATTCAAAAACAATTGAGTTATGATCAGATATAGGACATGAAATGATTTTGGAATTAATTAAATCTGTTACCATCTGGTTAGAAATAAAGACCCTATCTATTTTTGAATAAGTTTTGTATCTGTTAGAAAAAAGGTGTATGGTAATGATTTTGACTCTATCTGATTATTAATATCATTCAAATGATAAGAATTAGCAAAATCATTTAAATGTTTTGCATTAGATGTAATTCTTCTTTTCC